>NW_022437043.1:6853244-7031931 GCF_009761245.1 Sapajus apella | reverse complement strand
TTTTTTTTTTTTTTTTTTTTGCCCTGGAATCTACTGTCCTGGTTCTCTGCTCAGTCCCCTTTTTGAACCGGCGTATGGGCGACTTCCCGTGGCTCCAATCACCAGCCAAAAGGGCACCTGGACTGGTGTATTTTGTACGGAGAACCGCGGCTTTGGGGCGCCGACAAAGCAGCCGCGCGGGGCAAAGCAGCGGCCCCGGCCGGCTCAGCCGCGCTGGCGACCGTGGAGCACCTCCGCCCGGGAATTTCCTAGTCTGTGGGCAATAAAAACACAACGTCCACTCACCCTCTGCGCTTTCACTGGGAGCTGCAATCCTGAGCTGTTCCTAAACGGCCATCTTAGATCATCCCCCCTGCTTTCTATCTTTGACATCAAGAAAGGTCTCTGTAGAATCTACCTATAGCTGCTTTCTCATAACCTGAGGAACACATTCCCCCTTCTAAATATATGGATCATTGGTTCCTCCTGGGACTTAGGGACTTCCTGCCCAATCGACTTCACTCTCCTTTGAGAAAAACTTCCCACAGGAAGAGTCCACCCAGTATAACTGTTTGTGCTAAATTAGCTGGGCCCTTGAAACATAGCTGATTGACCCTGGGTGAAAACCTGACCCAAGTTGGACCAAGTGAACTCTCTTTTCTGGAAATTCAGAATTAGTACTAAGAAATGCTGGTCAAATTCTCTTAGGCACTTGACTTGGGAAGTGGTGTGAAACTGGAGTAAAGTGGGGATGGAACACATTTCACCACAGGAACAGAAAAAAATGCAGAGAGAAAAAGGCTGGGAGGAGAGGGTGAGAGAGAGAGAGGAAAGAGAGAGAGGAGGAGGAGGAAGATGGGGACTGATGACTTAGGAGAGAAGGGCTCTGGGCCTCATGGTTCATGAAACACTGTGCCATCTATCTTATCTTTCCAGATTCCTGTGTTCAGCCGTGGAAGATTTTGTGCTAGATATTGTAAAGGCCTGGGGTCAGATAAAACAGAACAATACAGCAATAGAGTCTGTGATTTTGAAAGTAAGTTTCCATTCCTTTTGTCTTATACTCTTTGTGGAGCAGCTAGGGGCCCCTTTTTAATAAAAAGCAAACACGCTTGTCACCAGGAATTGTAAAAGAAAAAAGGAGGGAGTTGTTAAGCCTCCCTGATGAGGAAGGTCCAACCTCATCAACTTCCATCTTTTGCTAAATGAAGGGTGGCACTCTGCATGCATACATACATGCCATCTACCTAAGCACATGCCAAGCATCTGCCCACAACTAGACACAAGTGTACATCAAGCAGGTATGCACATGGTTGTACACCAGAACATGTCGGAAAGTATGTACATAGAAATACACACTACAAATACGTTCACATTCACCTCTATAACAACAGTGGCCAACATTTACCTAGCACTTACTCTGTATCAAGGACTATTCTGCTTTTAATGCATTAATGTATTTAATCCTCACAACTACCCTAGAATATGGAGACAGAAAGATCACAAACTATTAAGTGATGGAGCTGAGAATCAAGGCCTTAAATCATGCAGCAGATGTACGTCCCCAAACCTACACACATACAAAGACACACACCAAGCACCCAAGCAAGGACACATTCATATCCATAGGAGCATGCCCATGAAAATCCTGAAATGTTTGTCTTTCCTCAAGTTTGCATGTTACATGTCATTTTATAGGCCAGTCTGACACAAGAAAGACTCAGCTATATATATTGATGCATGGGGACATTCAGAAACAAATATGTATTTGATCCCCTAACACCCTTTGGTTATCTCATCACATCTGCCCACCTACTTTTTTCTCTAAGTACGTCATCTTCTCACATGTAGTTTTCTATGCTCAGCATTTATGGACAACTTCTACCCCTCCCTACCCTTCCTCATATCATCCCCACTCCTCATTCTGTCCTCTCAAGCATGGGTCCCTCATAACAATGTCCTGTCTCCTTCCTTTCTATCTAGAGTGACTTAATGTATGATAAGCTCAGTGTCGTGATGGATGTTCTGGCTGAGGAGGCAGCAGATACTTCTGTTGAGAAAAGTGCTACAGTACCTGCAGATAGCAGCAAGGCAGACAGGAAGCCCTTCATTCCTCAAATAGACCACATAGCCAAATACAGGTTGGAGCTGACCACAAAGGCCCGGAATCTCCAGAAATCCTTGAAACTCATCATATTCCAAGTTGAACAAGGTAAGGTGGCCAGGGTTGTAGTGACTGAGGTAGGAGAAAGAAAATGTTCCAGAGGATGGTTTACTGGCCTCACTGACTCAGGGTTTGCTATCTGACTGCTACAAAAAGTTGTCTAAAATCTGCATTCATATTGCATACAAAGTTAATATTCAGACCGCTGATTTGAAAAGCCTCAGTCCTGCTAAGCTGCCCCTTTGGCTCCTACTACCTCGCAGACAGTCAACTCCTGCTACTCATTTTTGGGAACCAACACTCATCCGAAACAATTATATTAATAGATGTTAAGTGGCCTGGCTCAAAGATCTATCAGCTTCCACCACCAGCCATAAGACCTTTTTTCCTCCTGCTCCTGTTTCTTTCCAAGCACCAAGCCTATGACTATTTTAGAAAAAAATGGTATTCATCTCTGCATGTGTTGCACAGTGTTAATCAGGCACAAGGGCCCTGAGAGTGGTCCTGACAGTTCTGACATTAATTGCCATTGCCCAGAACTCATGACAGTCTGCAGACTTCCCAACTCAGTATGAAAACTCTTCAACTCCCTCAGTTTCTTCATTGAATGTTTTGCTACTTCTTTCCCACAATACTTCTTTGAGAAACAGATCAGAAGGTGGTGTAAGACCGAGTGTGTTCTAACTGAGCTACTGGAACTGAGCAGGGGTCTCATGCAGCAAGGAAATCCCTTTGGCTGGCCCTTGACTTTTAGCCATCGTGCCTTGCCCTGCCTTGGTAACTTCAGGTACAGCCTCAGCCAAGTTTCCAAGAAATAACAAAAATTTCCCTTCTGCACAGTGGAAGGATTAAACAGTCAATTTGCCTTTATTTATATAATTAGTTTCCAAGCAGTGGGGATCAGATTAAACTGATGTAGCCATAACTGTCACAAGCAACCCTCAGTCCATCAACACATATGTTAGATTCAGAGGTGTAGTTTGTGGCTATGAGATAGAAAAAGATCCCTCTGGTAGGGGTATAGGTTAAACTTATGAGCTTTGACACAGGATGAGACTGAGTATCTTAGCTACACAACATACAGGCTGGTGAAAGAAAAGAGACTTCTCAAATGTTCTAGGTGTGGAGTGAGACATTTGAGTGAAAGAGTGGCATAGTCCTAGAGGCTCAATTGTGGACAAAAGCCATGTAAGTAAATGAACTAATAGAATGGAGGTAGAAGAGCAGAGGGTTTCTCATGCTGATACTCCAATCCACAAACTTCTACTCCCAACCACATGTACTGGGTGACAGAAGAAAGAGTAACCAGTAAAACAAAGAAATCTCAGGCATAAATATGAAAACACAGAAACACTGTAAGTAGGCTGAGACTACAAACAGTATCATGGAGGAGATGTGATGGTCAAATGGGAGTCTCCATCATCCACCCATTAACTAAACAAAATAGATGCTCAATAAATGTTCAATAACTGTAATTAATCTTTCCTTCCTTCCATCCTTCCTCTCTCCTTCCTTCCTCCCTCCCTCCCTCCTTTTTTTTTTTTTTTTTTTTTTTTTTTTTTTTTTTTTTTTTTTTTTTGCCTTCCTTCCTCCCACTTTTCTCTATAGTTCTGGATGAGGAAAGCAGACAGACAATATCTGTTAAGAACTTTGGTTCAACTTTCTTCTTGGAAGATGACTCAGAAGATATTAGCCAGACAAGCCCACGACGTCGTAAGGATCTTTGTGACTTCTTACCTTATTCTAGCCTTCATCACTGTTGTTTAGTTCCCAAAGAATATCTATTTTTCATGCGTCCTCTTTTAGCCATAATCCCGCAGTAGATACCGCCCACCTCCCAGAAACTCACACTATAAGATCCCATGCCAATGTCCAGAGTAATGATCCTATTACAAACATTGAAGAGGCTGGCCTGATGAAATACAAGTTTTGAAGCTGTTTTCACTGCCAGCAAGCAAGCAGCCCAGCTTTACTTTTCTCTCAGTGGAAGTCCCTATCCATCCAGGAGAATCCCTCTTTGGAATGAGAACCATGAATATTATCTAGGGGAAAGTCATTGAGCTTGACCCTGCCTCCACAGAGAAAATAGGGTGAAATACAAGTGAGGAGAAAGGGCTTTTTTGTTTGTATCTGACACCCTAGTGATGTCTTTTGTGTCTAGGTTCTCGTCGTGGCACTTTGTCTTCTATATCTTCTCTCAAAAGTGAGGACCTAGACAACCTTAACTTGGATCACTTACATTTTACACCTGAAACTATGTAAGTATTTAACTCTATCACCATTTAATGGCTTCTTTCTTTCTCTTGTTAAGAGCACAATCTCAGGATATCCATAGTCAAATCTTTTCTCTACTTACTAGCTTTGTCACCTACACAAGTGACTCAACCAATTTGAACCTCAGTTTTCTCATATGTAAAATAAAGACCATTGTAGAACTTGCATCATGGGTTTGCTGTATTTATTACATTTATATATGAAAAGTGCTTGCACTGAGCAGTGCTTGGCAGCATCCATAGTTAAGTGTTATATGCATTTGCAGTTATTATTATTATTAACAATTAATAAATGTTAGCTGTTATTTCAGAGGACTTGCTTTTTTTTACTGTTGCCCTTACCAGTAAATGGTTGAAGATACTAAAAACTAAATGGTCATTAGGGAACTAGGCAGCAAATCTAAGGACATCTGTCTCACCAGTTCTACCTCTTTAGAATATCCCCAGCAGCCAAGTTCTGCCACACTCACTCATTTTGAGTTCCATTAAGAAGATCAGTTTGGACATTAGTTAGAGAAACTCCAATCTCTGGACCGTGGGTGAGGGAGGCAAATCTCATGTGAGAGATGTAGGGTCAGTTTAGTAATGAATAAAAAGGTAATCTAAGATTAAACAGCTAAACTGTATCCATTTTAATTTCTCAAAAGGATACAGCTAGCAATTATTTATGTTTTCTTAAATAATTTATTTAAGAAAACAATTTTTATTCCTGTCTCCAATCTGTATTCTCACCCCCTACACTTCACCATTAGCTCAAGTTTATGTCTGAGCTCTCATGGATCTACCTAATGAATTTTGATCAATAGTGCACTGGCAAGTGTTTAATGACCTGCTCTCTTGGGGAAGAAAGCCCTGATTCATTTATGGTGTAAACCGTTCCACCATGGCCTATTTAAGTTACTGATATAATGCCATTGAATGTGGAGTTGGAAAGAGATATGCATAATCAGTTTCCATGAGCTGGTGCCAACCGGCTATACACCACTGGTTTTGATGTTTGACACCTTAGATAGACACAGGAGACTTGAAAAACAGCTTGGCTTTTTTTGTTTTGTTCATATCTACCCTCTTTTATCAGTCTTCTCCCTCAAATGTGTGGTCACTTTG
The DNA here is from genome assembly GCF_009761245.1 of Sapajus apella. Lineage (NCBI taxonomy): Eukaryota > Metazoa > Chordata > Mammalia > Primates > Cebidae > Sapajus > Sapajus apella. Next base: position 7,026,408 of record NW_022437043.1, on the reverse strand, counting down.
CCCTTTGATGTCAGACGTCACTGAGAGCAGTGGTGCAGACTTAACTATCATGGCATGTTTGTATCTAGGATACTAAAAAGTTCTTTATGGGAATAAGCCAATGACTCTATTTCCCTTCATATTGTATGTGAAGAAAACATGAGCCACTCATATATGAGGCCTCCAACAATGACCAAAATCATGAATGTTGCTTCTTTGCTATGAGTTACAATCCTACTGAAGCTTCCCAACAGGCTAGGCACTCCCTCATACAGCTAATAAGCTGGTTGTTCATACAAAAAGATATCTGCACATGCCTCTCAAAAAATGTTACAGTTAGTGCCCAGTGTGGAGGAGGCCTTCCCTCACTGGTTTTCCATCATGCAGATTCATCTTCATGCCCAATGATAGTGGAACTTCTTTCTTGCACCAATGTCTGTCCTCTTCTTTGATTAATTTCAGACGTTTTAAAGAAAAATGTGTCATGAACAACTACTTTGGAATTGGACTGGATGCTAAAATTTCTCTGGATTTCAACACCAGAAGAGATGAACACCCAGGACAATACAAGTAAGGAAAAGAAACTCCCTTCCCTACATGTAAACACACAATCACAATACACATATATATTCCTACAATCTCTACCTCTCAAACAAGCAACAGAAAGAAAGGGACCCCATGGGAAGTAAAATGCCTCCATCCCAAGATTAGCCTGATGGGACAGTATGAGCCAAACATTGGATGAATGCACTGGCATAGTAAACTTGGAGCTGCCTTCAAATCCAGGCCTGTGGATATCTGTGTAAACACAGTTACCTGTGTTAACTGTTACTGAGAACAGGTTATGTTAACTCAGTTTAGCAAGTCACCCATCTTTGTTCTGTCTGAGAGAGCTTAACCAGGTTTCAGTAGTGGCCGCGGATCTGTTTTTACTTGACAAGGTTGCAAAGTATCAAAGATCCCTCTATTTGTTCTTGGTGTTCCTAACCTGGTTCCCCTGGACCTGTTACTTCTACCCCACCCAGTGTTGGCTTGTATGGCACCTTCTCACCCTTTCATACTTCAGATATGACCTAAGTCAGCCACAGAGTTCTTGTGGTACATTGAAAGTATAAGTAACAAGAATCATGACACCCCACCCCACCCTTGCCACTGCCACTAGAACCTCTTTCTCAAAGCAGGCCTGGGTTGAGAAACAAGTACTTTGTCAGATATGTGATTTGCAAATATTTTCTCCCCGTCTGTTGCTGGTCTTTTCATTTCCTTGGTAGTATTTTTGAAATACAGAAGTGTTGAATTCTAAGGAGATCCAATTGATGAGTTCTTTTCTTCATGGACCATGCTTCTGGTGCCATCTCTAGGAAATCTTTGCCAACCCAAGATCTTAAAATTTGCTCCTAAGTTTTCTTCTAAAGTTTGTATTGTTTTAGCTCTTATTAATACATTTAAATGCATGATCCACTTTGAGTTATTTTTTTCCATATAGTGTGAGGGTCTAAGGTAAGAGTCTAAGTTTATCTTTTTGCCTGTGGATATCCAATTATCCCAGCACCATTTTTATTTATTTATTTATTTTGGAGATGGAGTCTCACTCTGTCACTCAGGCTGGAGTGCAGTGGTGTGATCTCAGCTCACTGCAACCTCTGCCTCTCGAGTTCAAGCAATTCTTCTGCCTCAGCCTCCTGAGTAGCTGGGACTGTAGGTGCACACCACCATGCCTAATTTTTTTGTAAGTTAGTAGAGACGGAGTTTCACCTTGTTGCCCAGGCTGTTCTCAAACTCCTGAGCTCGGGCAATTTGCCCACCTTGGCTTCCCAAAATGCTAGGATTAAAGGTGTGAGCCACTGCACCGGGTTGCAGCACGATTTTTTAAAACAGCTCTCCTTTCCCCAATGAATTGTACTGGCACTTTTGTCCAAAATCAATTGACCATAAATGCAAGGGTTTATTTCTGGACTCTCACTTCTGTTCCATTGATTTATGCGTCTATCCTATGCAAGTACCACACTATCTTGACAACTGTAGCTTTGCAGAAATTTTTGAAATTGGGAAATGAAAGTCCCCTACTTTATTCTTTTTTTCAGAATTGGTTTGTTCTAGGTATTGTGCATTTTCATATATCTAAACTCCTATTTTTGTAGATGAGAACACCAAAGTGCCCAGAGAACAAATGGTTTAAAAGTGTCTAAATAATTTTGTGCTAGCCTTCTGACATTTCAAAACTCATTTCATGCGATGGCTCATTTCTATGGCTCTACAAGCTCAAAGTAAACAATATACAGCATTTCTAGTGATCGTAAGCTCCCCAGCTATTTCTATCAGAGATCCCAGAGTCAGCAAGACCCTGTCCTCTGCACCTCTACCTTAAGTCACCTGATATCCTTTCCTGTCTGGCTCCTCCTCTAAAATCTCCCTACGAAGCTTAGATCTAGTCCATGGCATTGAATTAAGCATTTAGTATATGGATCTGGTGTTTGGAAAAGAACTTCACGTTGCCAGAAAAGTTGCTGCTTCAAAAAAATTGCATTCTGAGAGTCACATGTTTCAAATGAAATTGATTTGAAGCAGCTGAAATCTCCTGGAGTAGCACAACCAGGGTAGCTGGTGTGTACCAGCCAGCTATGTGCACAGCTTTTTATGAGCATTGCTGTCTGAATATAGCCTGTTTCTTCCAAATCTGGACCAATATCAGTAGCAAGGAGAAATGGAAAATTCATCTATTGATAGGATACTGAGGCTTCAAAGGGGCCCAGGAACCCATTTCTGCAAGTGTTTGCATGGGATACCAGTTACATTGACTGCTGTCCAGTTACCATTTACCATGACTTCTCTCTGTAAGAAGGCATTTGAGAAATAAGATGGTTTTCCTTCCTGTCTTTCTCTACCCCATTTATCAATATATAATTCACCCTCTGACTATGTTTCCTCATGCTTACCTTTCTATAGTAGCCGCCTTAAGAACAAGATGTGGTATGGCCTTCTGGGAAGCAAGGAACTTTTGCAGCGCACTTACAGGAAACTGGAAGAACGGGTGCATTTAGAGGTTAGTGGAAAGGAGGATGGTCTTTCCTGGGTATGGAGAAAGGAAATCTCACAGCCTTGGGAATACCCTATATTCTGGTTCTTCCTGAGCTTTAACTCTGTGATCCTCACAGCTCACAGGAGGAAGGCATGAAGATAGATTTCCATGTAATGGAAGAGAAGACAGAGCCCATTCCCCATCTCTGTAAATGTTCCTTCATGTTACTACCTAAAGATCCAGCTAATGAAAGCTACTCTTTTCTTTCAGTGTGATGGAGAACCCATCTCTTTGCCAAACCTGCAGGGCATTGTAGTGCTCAACATTACCAGCTATGCCGGAGGTATCAACTTCTGGGGAAGCAACACAGCAACCACGGTTAGTATGGAACAAGGAATGGGGAGGGAGAAAGGCATGATCCCACTATGGTCTCTCAGAAGGAAGTACTGTGCTGATTTAAGTGAAAAATGAACAATGGGAGAATAGGAGGTGGGCTGAGAACCTTTATTAGCAGCAGTTACGTGATCAGTTTTTTGGGCAATTACCATCCCAGAGCAGAAAATTTCGATCAAAGACCTCAGGAAAAGGTCAACTCTTAGGTGTTGCCTAGGCTTTGGATTTTCCATTCCTCAGGTCTGACAGATCCTTTAAAGGCTATCTAGATCATGCTTTTTTTTTTTTTAAGATAGAGTCTCACTCTGTCATCCAGGCTGGAGTGCAGTGGCATGATCTCGGTTCACTGCAACCTCTGCCTCCCGGGTTTAAGTGATTCTCCTGCCTCAGCCTCCCATATAGCTGGGATTACAGGTGCTGGCCACCATGCCCAGCTAATTTTTATATTTTTAGGAGAGACAGTGTTTAGCTATGTTGGCCAGGCTGGCCTTGAACTTTTGGCCTCAGGTGATCCACCCGTCTCGGCCTCCCAAAGTGCTGCGATTACAGGCATGAGCCACTGTGCCGGGCCAAGGCCATGCTCTTTTCTCCAAGGAATTCTGTCAATACAATCTCCTGGGAAGCTGACCATGACCCCTTTACTCTGAGTTCACCCAAGAAGGTCATAAGGCAAATGAGACTGGTCTCGGGGATTTATGATGCTGGATTGGATAAGGAAGGAACTGGCTAAGAGTTCAGTGCCCTTTTCCCAGATTGGCTTCCTGACCTCATCTTCTCCCCTTTTAATAATGCAGTTCTTCCACTCCCCATGAGCTAGAAAAATTCTCATCAGGAGCCTTTAAACATTCCTTCTTGTTATAGACAAGGTGTGGTTTCTCAAGGGTGGGAGATGTGACACAGTTCTTCTTTCTTAGGAATATGAGGCTCCTGCAATAGACGATGGGAAGCTGGAGGTAGTGGCAATCTTTGGTTCTGTGCAGATGGCAATGTCCCGTATCATCAACCTGCATCATCATCGCATTGCCCAGGTAGGCAGGGGCTGGATGGGCACCAGGAAGGGGCTGAGATTTCTGTCTGCTACCAAGGATGTGGGACAGTCCCAGGAATTAACTGGGTATAAGAATGCCAGGGTAGAGTGAGCAGGCTATCTGGTAAGTGGTAAGGTGCTGACTGAGGTTGGAGGCAGAGGTGGCAGAGACCAATGGAGCAAAAAGCCCATAGTAAAAGCTGTTTCTTCCTGGGATGATCTGATTCACATATTTTCCAGTCCCATTTCAGATACACATTTGAGGCCATAACTATGAAATTACCAGATAGAGCTATAGCAGTTGCCTCATTTTTCTCTCCCATTCTTCCTCATTTTCTCTGGCAGTGCCGTGAGGTGATGATAACCATTGATGGTGAAGAAGGTATCCCAGTGCAGGTGGATGGGGAGGCCTGGATTCAGAGACCAGGCCTTATCAAGATTAGATACAAGAATGCTGCCCAGATGCTGACAAGAGATCGGGTAAGGGGGGAAAGCTTGTCTTGGGCTCCTATACTGTCTCATCTATAGCTGTCACTTGAGTACTGAATATTTCCACTCAAGCAGAATTCCTCAAAGGGATGTTGGTGAGCCCCTGGTATCAAAATCACTTGAGATTCTGGTTATAAATGCATATTCTTGAGCCCCACACTAGACCCACTGAACCACATAGGGATGCATAGTTCCCAGGAACCCAAATTTGCAAACAAGCTCCTCAAGACATACTGACATTTGCAAACACTGTTCAAGATAGATGAGGAGCTTCCTCCCCTGGTTTTGGGCAAGGTTATCCTCCTCTCTCCACTACAAAGACAGCTAAAGGCCTCAGATGATTATGGAAAAATCTTCTCTTTCAGCAACAGATTCTGCATTGAATATGGTCTTTAGGTGTCTCTAAGGTTCCTTAAAATGCTGCATTCATAAATGTCATCCACTTCAGCTATACCTTCTAAAGCTTACAAACGTGCCATTATTGATCACATATTCAATGCTTGAAGATTATCTTGCACTCTTACCTGTGAAAAGTCCATAGAAACAACAATAGAGAAGGGAAGAGAATCCCAGTTTGTAAACTGCCTATTCTGTGCTAGGCACTTTACATTTCTCTCATGTAGATACTCCCCACAATCCTATGAGGTGGATACAATTATTCCCATTTTACAGATGAGGAAAATGAGGACCAGAGAGATTCAATAATTTGCTAATGGTCAGATAACTAGTAAATGACAGAAACATGATTCAAAATTAAATTAGATATGTCTGGATCTAAACTGTGTCACCACATATTGCCTACATTTGGTAAAGAAGGGAGCATGAAAGGTGATCCACTGTCTTGTCAGTTATGATGCCTTCATATAGGAGCTTCTAGAAAGCAGACATGTGTTTGACCCAAGCCTGGTATCCCAAAACCCAGCATATTGACAACAACAAAAGCTAAAAGGGCAGAGTCCAGAAGAGATATTGAATAAAATGATGGATACTTGTATAGGTATATAGATGGGTATGAGAGGGGGAATGGTCAGGGGCCCTCCTTCCTCTTTACTCACTCTACCCACATACCCATTGCCTGCAAATGTCAGACTCATAGACAGATCTGTCATGTGCCCTAGTAGCTACAGCAATCATTAGGATATGCCACTGTATTCATCTCCAGGACTTTGAGAACTCAATGAAAACATGGGAGTGCAAGCATACTGAAATTCAAGCTGCCCCTCAACCCCAGCTGCACTCCCAGGACTCTCAAGAGTACCTCTCTGATGAGGAGTATGCCCAGATGCAGCACTTAGCTCGGCTTGCAGAAAACCTCATCAGCAGGTAAGTGTACTGGCCTAGATACAGAGCTGAGAATCCCAAGAAGGCATAGGGAGAAGAAGCCATTTTATATCTATTGGCCACCAGGAAGCCTGGCCTCAGAGAGGAATTTAGCTTAGAGCTCTAAAGATTGAGTAGGACTCTCACAATCCAGGCAGGAAATATTCTTTCTGCTCAGCAATAAGCCAGCTTAGACATTTCTCATTAGACCCAGGGATGAATTTGGATCTCTTGATGCTGCTCCAAGCCCAACAGAACTAAGACTGTTTACCCTTGCCCCTAAATATCAGGAGGGCCTTGGAGTTCCTGGAGTCAGCTGCCCTCCTCTATTCTAGCCTCCTACCCTCCCCAAGGTCCCAGTATCTAAATTCAGGTGAGACAAGGATGAGTAAAGGTAAATACCTAGAGAAGAGTAGAAACATTTTCTAGCATAGGTAGCTCCCTAGAGAAGAGCAGAACAAACAGGAGGGAGTCATGAATCCAAGTCAGGTATCCAGGGCTTTCATTTCTACTGTTACCCAAACCCTCACCGGTGCCCCAGGCCAGAAGTCCTTCAGAAATCCCAACTCATCTATCTGTCCTTGCTTTATTACAGACTTAATGACCTGAGCAAGGTCCACCAGCATGTATCTGTCCTCATGGATTCTGTGAATGCCAGTGCTAATGTCCTGAATAATACATTTTATGGCCAAGACAGTGGCAGTGAGTTGGGCGCAGCTTCCTGTATTCCCATTGAAGTAAGTGGAAAAGGAGTGAAATAAGGAAAGTGACAAAACCGAATAGGAAAGAGGATGAAAGGGAAGGAAGCGGAACAAGGGGCTGGATGGAGAAACTGGGCAAATATGGCAGGAAACTGATGGATAGAGTGGATGGGAAGGCAGTCATTCCTTGACTTTACAGGTCCAAGTTGGTTACTGAGGGAAAACCACAGCAGATTTCATCAGTCTGAGAGCTAGCCCTCTTCCCTAATAGCCATCCACCACACCACCCTCAAGGGAGAAATGGACAATGAATGAAGAGAAACTTGGCCTTGGCCCTTCCTTATCCCAAGTAGATCTCTGTATAACCGGATAAGGTGACACATGTCACTGAAACCAGAACCTCCGGGTGCCTTGGTTTTCCTCTTGAGGGAAAAGTCCAGATCAAGCTGGACACTTAATGTTAAATGTGCCACCCCATGGCTTTGTCCATTGCCAGAATTGTTCAGTGATGCTTTTAAAAAGTAACTTTAGTGCTAGGCGAAAGATATAATTGTGTCAGGGCCTGATTACAGTTGGAGAAGGCCTGCAGCTCAAGGCCTTAGTTGCAAGAAGAGAGATGGTAGGCCCTAATTCCACCTGCCCTGGAATGATGGTTTTGGCCTAGAGACAAGAAGTGGCCTTACATTTATTCTCTTGTTTGCATATTTTCTATTTTCCTATACCCACTGCAATCAATCAACGATGCCAAAGCCAAGTCGTGCTCTGCCACTTCACATAGTAGTACACAACTCCTGTACGAGCAGTTGTCAGCTTGTACTGGTTCAGATTGGTTGGTGCTCATGCTGAACTAATTGTGTTATATTTTGAATATTGCTTTTTCAACTATAGCCACATCCTACTAGCCTCCTTCTACCTTCTCATGGAGAAGCCAGCTGCATGCTTACTAACCAACAACTCCCCTGTCTTTGTCTTTTTCTCTCCTTTTCCTTTCTTCTCCTCTCAGACTCTAAGCAGAAATGATGCCGTAGATATTACGTTTAGTCTTAAAGGACTCTATGATGACACCACAGCTTTCCTGGATGAAAAGCTGGTGAGTGCAGGGGATTGAAACATGGGAGGGCAATGTATTCCATCTGAATGTGGTCATGGTCTTGTGCTTGGTCCAAGGGCACTGGAGACTTGTGGGAGCATTTTGGCCAGGTGCTTGCCTGGAAGTCCTGACTGTGTCACCTAGGATTGTTGTTGATTGTATGATTTCATGGGTTTTGCTAATCCATAGGGATTACCATATTCTTGGGAGAAAGTCTCAACCTGTCCTTCGGTAAATGTCTTGTGGGTTCAGACCAGGCCAATAAAAAGTAGAGTGTTACCGTACTTGATTCAGCTGCAGTAGAAAAAGATGAGCTCTTTGAGCTGCTTTGTACCTCCCAAGTTTCTACATGCCTCTTTCATGTAGAAACCTGTGAAAAGGTGGTATGGATTAGTAGAAATATTGAGAGATTCTTGGTTCAAGTCTCAAATCTACCACTTACTAGTTATTAATATATTAGCTTCCTAAGGCTACCATACCAAAGTACCAAAAACTAGGTGTCTTCAAACAATCAAAATGTATTGTCTCACAATTCTGGAAGCTAGAAATCCAAAATCAAGGTATCAGCAGGGTCATCCTGTAAAACCCGTAGAGGGGTCTTTCTTTGCCTCTTTTTAGCTTTCAGTGGTTTTCTGGCAAGCTTTGGTGTTTCTTGGATTGTAGATGCATCACTTCAACCCTCTATCTTCACATGATGTTTTCTCTGTGTTGCTCTGTCTTCACAAGGCCATCTTCTTATGAGGACACCAGTCACACTGGATTAGGGCCTACCCTATCCAATATGACCTCTACAACTAACTACATCTTACAATGACCGTATTTCCAAATGAGGTCACATTCTGATGTACTGGGGATTAGGTCTTCAACGTATCATTCCTGGGGGGGACACAATTCAACCCATAACACTAGCTACATGACTTCACCTCTCTGGATCTTAGTTTCCTTATCTACAAGATAGGAATTATAATCCCTACCTCTCCAGGTTGTTGTATACTAACTATCAGCACCTAACACATACTAGCAGCTTGATAGATGGTACATTTTATTGGTGCTAGGGAGAACAGACTGAGGCTCCATTTTTAGGCTACAAGGCTAGTTGCATGTTTCTCAGAATGCAAAACCCGTAGGCATACTTGGTGAGTGTGCTCTGATTAGGTGACTAATTATGATCATCCATTTTAAGGTTGGCTGGTAAGGCCCTGAGGTAGGTGCTGTTCTTGCCTCTCATCTAATTAAGATTTATTTGAAGAGGGGCTTCTGACTTGATATTGCAAGAAGTGCATCTATTTCCTCTTTTCATTTGCTCATCTAATTGGCACACTGCACAGGAGGCAGAGTGGCTAAGGCAATCAGGTCAGGCTGTCCCAACATCTGAGCCCCAAGCTAGTCTTTCAGCTTTAGACAACATCAACAGAAGTATCTTCTATATATAGGCAGAGCTCAATGGCCTTGCCTATTTGGGCAGCAGGAAATAGGTGAGTTTGGTCTCTTGTTGCCACTCAGACTTTCCTGAGGCTCACGACCTGAAAATTGGTTCGCATGAACCAACAACCCGACTTGAGCACACACCACACTTGAGAAGTCTGCCACCCCATAGGGCCTGGTGAAGACTTCAACACACATACACATCCACACATCCAAATGTGGCCAAAAAGCAGGCAGCAGCTAAGAATGACCATATATCTCCAGAAAGGCTGTCATAGAGGTGAGATGAAAATAAAGCTTGTTTCATTTGGGTGTTATTCCTCCCCTTGAAGAAGGAGGGCAGTAAAGAGCTCAGAGTTAGCAAGGGGAAGTAAACTGATGTCAAAGTGAATCCCACCCAGTAACTCCCAATTTCCTTACTTGGCACACGCATGTCCCGTGCATCTAGGGCAGTCTGTATTCTCGTAAGTTACTAGTTGAAAAGCAAAAGACATTGTTTGTCAGAACTGACTTGTTGCCCCCACAATATCCCATCGTGACTGACCGTAACCTCCTACCCTGTAGTATTCCGCTCATTCACATGCCACCCATTTGTGACAGCTGACAAGGCTCGACCTATGGCTGGAGCAGCAAGTGGCCTGTGTACAGCAAGAAGGCACATAAGTGCTAGATTGAAAGTAAAGTGCATGCCAGGCAGGAGAGGTGAGGCCAGGTTAGGTGGGCTGTAAGTATGTGAGGGTTGAAGATATCTGTGCCCATCCATTCTCCCAGCTCACTACTTACTGGAATATGAACTATCGTACCTGTGTTGATGTTCTAGAACTTGGTTCTTCTCAGTTGAAGATGGTCCCAAAAGAATCCATTTTAAGTCTTCCATGGACTGTACAGAGTTCATCCTCTGGGTTTTGGGGGTTACTAGGAAGATTTGCTTCCTGAACCTATGGGACAAGCTATCAAGAACTCATTTCTTAATTAGTAAGAGTGATAGCTGGGGGCAAAAGCACACACTGGGGAGACAGACCCTCTTTTCCAAGAGGAGAAAGTTGAGCCAGTCTCTCTCTATCTCTCTCCTTGCTTCACAAAACAACCTTTAAATTACAGTAAGCATGTAATTGATTCTCTCAGCATCTGGCCTCCCTACATGTCCTTGCTAAGACAGTGTTGTATAGAGGGTAGGCTATAGAGTTAAACCGACCTGGGTTCTGTTTAGCTGTGTGATCTTGAGCAGTAAACTTCTTGGAGTCTGTTTTCTTACTCATGGAATGAGAACACTAGCACCTTGTAAGGTATTGTAAGGTTACTGGAAAGATGGGACAAAATTATGTATGTACAGTGCTTGGCATACAGTATGTGCTCAAAACTTCATAGCTCTTACTTAGGAGAACACTGGGATGTCTTCAGGAACTTGAGGTCAAGAGTAGGACCCCTGTCCTGGACCCCAAGCTATAGGAGTGAAGCTCAGTGTTAATTGATACTAATCAAAAGGCCTCTCTGCTTGCGAAACTATTAAGCATGCCCAGCCCCAAGGAGAACCCCACCATTTGGTTGTTTTCTGGTTATTCCTATTGAAAAAGAAAAGAGCTGGCTATGTGCCAAAGGGATACAAGTTGGCACCTTGTGGTCTCTTGGCCACTAGCAGGGACTGCGAGTGCAGGAGAGTGTAAGAGTCTACAAAAGTGCTAGTCATTGGACACTCACTCTTTTTCCTGTCTATGCCAGCTGAGAAGTTCTGAGGATGAGGCCACATTACAAAGCACCCTGGATGCCATGAATAAAGAGTTCAAAAAGCTATCTGAGATAGACTGGATGAATTTGATCTTTGTTCCAGAGGTGGGTAACTTGGGAATTGGGAAATAAAGGGAAAGAGGGATTCTTCCTTAGTGCCTTCCCTTCCAGTGTGGGCCAGGACACAGTGACTGATTGTAGTACAGGGGGTCCAGTGCTGGCTTTCAACTGAAGCTTACTGGAACTTCCTCCCCACCTACCTTCCCCCAATCTCTTCATCATAAATAGATAGGGTAAGGCAAAAAACATGTAGAAAAATTAGGCGATTATAGAAAAATAACCAGAAAGAAGTCTCATTCTGTACCAAGAGATGATCAACAAAGAATAAACAAGATAGGTTTTCCCATGTGTTGTTTTCCTGTCTGCAAACTCCCCCTCCCTGCTCAGCACCTGCTGCCAGGACTGAACTTCATCTGGGTCATACTGGTGGTTAAATCTTCCAAATATTACCTCTCCCTGCTGCTTCCCGTCCCTCCTGCTCTGGGTTTTCTGGCAACAAAGTTAATCTCAAAATTATGTTTTACTGAGATCAGTAGTAAAACAAGCACACTTTAGCAGGCCTGAGCTGGAATTACAGAGCCTGCAAGAGCTGCACAGCAGAGAGCCGACATTCATAGTAGTTATGTTTAGAGAACCCTCTTTGCATTCCAGACAGGGAAGCAGCTGGCCTGGCAGGCAGGGGGCTTCCCTATAAGAAGGTATTTGGCCAAGAGGCAAGTAAGGGCTCACCAAACAGTATGTCTGAAGGAAGAGGTGTTTTTACCTAATTCATGCAGAGATGCCATATGAGCTAGCAGTGGCCCTAGCAATCTCATCCTTTTAATCCCTAGCCACATGAACTCAGGTGAAATACTTAACTTCTATAAGCTTCTGCTTCCTCATCTCTGATACAGGAATGTTAATAACCACTTTGCAAGATTGCTTTGAGAGTTGTATGAGAGCATTTATTAATGCTAGTGAGTCACCTAGCACCAAGTAATCTCTTGGTAAAGATCAATTGCTCTCCTAGGGCATGCAACCAGTGATGGGGGTGTTTATTATACCTGGATAGACAGCATATCTCCCTGTTTTCTGCAGTCATCCTTGTTTACCACTTTTCCAGGACTCTAGGAATTGTCTCTGAATATTAGGCAACTAATATTTTGACCTTTCCCTTGTTGTTTCACAGGAAAAATCTTCGGACACTGACAGTAGAAGCCTCAGGCTGAAAATTAAGTTCCCCAAATTGGGAAGGAAAAAGCTAGAAGAGGAACGCAAGCCTAAATCAGGCCAAAGTGTCCAGGGTTTTATTGGTAAGTCTTTCCAACAGGCAGAGGGGTAATGGAGACTATCCCCAGCAGCCTGGCTACCTCCCAGAAACCTAAAGCCCCATTAGAAATGTTTGTGGGAATGGTGATGATGAACGGGAGGCCACCTGGGAGCCAGCAGTAAGTGATACACCTTGTCCAAGATGACACCAAGCCATCTCTTGGACAAGGTGTAAGAAAGTGATATGGACACTTGTAAAAGGAGAACCTGCGTGGTCTCCATGACATATACAGAAAACAAAAATGCAAACAGGTAGTGATTTTTCTGCCTGATTCACTCCTAAGGGTCAGGAACAGTTTCTGTGACCTAGCTAAACACTTTTGTTCCTGTTATAGTAAGTGGTAGAGAAGAAACATATCTGTATGTTTCATTGTCTGAATTTTGGTTCCATTCCTTTTTCTTCAGAATTGGCCCTAAACACTATTGATATATCAGTGGGATTCAAAAGAAGTTTCTCTTAGAGTTTTTGGTTATTCCAATTCTGATATCCATGGTGGTCTCTCCTAAATTTTGGTCCTACACAACCTGGAAGCTTGGGAGATATAGTAATAGTGGACATGGAAAAAAAAGAACGGGCCAGGCACAGTGGCTCAGGCCTGTAATCCCAGCACTTTGGAAGGCCAAAGCAGGCAGACCATTTGAGCCCAGGAGTTCAAGACCAGCCTGGGCAACATGGTGGAACCCCATCTCTACAAAACATAAAAAATTAGTAGTGCATGGGGTGTGCACTTGTAGTCCTAGCAACTTGGGAGGCTGAGGTGGGAGGATTGCTTGAGCCTGGGAGGCTGAGGCTGCAGTGAGCTGTCTTCGTGCCACTGCTCTTCAGCCTGAGCAACAGAGTGAGACCTCATCTCAAAAGAAAGAGGAATGAAGGAAGGAGGGAGGGGGAGGGAAGGGGGAAGGGAGGGAGAAAGAAGAAAAGGAAGGAAAGAAGGGAGGGAGGGAGGAGGGAAGGAAGGAAGGAAACAGGAAGGAAGGAATGAAGGAAGGGAGGGAGGGAGGCAGGGAGGGAGAGAAAAAAAAGAAAGGAAGGAGAAAGAAAGGGATAGAAATGAAAGAAAGAAGGAAAGAAAGAAAAAAGAAAGGGACAGAGGGTAGCAGTTTGCTTTCAAGAAACTAAAAATTTGCATGAAATCCGAGAGAGAATCTCTTGGATCAACCTGTATTTTCTCAGGTATGGTCCAACTGGTTTCATTCTCTAAGAGTCTGTCAAATGGGAGAACATGGTGTTTGCAAGTATTTCTAAAGACTGATGGAGTCAATAACAGTTCCATAGATTATCAGGTTCTGAAAATTCATCCCATTTGTCTTTAGCTCACATGGTGTCAGCTGGTTTTCTCTGATGATTCAGAGATGGTTAGTACAATAAGAACAAACCAGTCTCTCCTAGCAGACTCTTTGCTCTCTTTAGGGTCCACATACTTGGGCATCTGGCAATGTGCTAACCTCATTGTTTCTATACCATTTCTTCCTCTGAAGGTCGTTTGTGGCACCGCAGACATCGTGAAGATGAAGCAAAGAGTGATGATCCTCCAACACCATCAAGATCTCAACTGTAGCCCTTGAAAGCTGGAGGAACTCACAACATTTAGAATTCTACTAAAAAACTCTCAAAACCTCAATACAGGCTAGACTAAATCATTTCAGAACAAACATGAGCACCACCAAGAAAGACCCTCCAATTCTTTATACTAATGCATTTTCCTGGACTTAATCTGGTCTCCTTAGAGGTTTACATTTCCTCATTGGCTCTTGTTCCAAGTTGTCTTGTTCAGTTCTCCTCTTTGTGCATCTTGAGCAACTACAGCATTTGTTGGGATAAGCTCTTTATGAATGGCCCGGGATCGGATCTATAAAGGATTCAAGGGAGTTCACCTCTTCAGGGAGTTTTGGAATGGCTTTCTCTGACCAGCAGAGAAACTATCAATGCTACGGAATTAATGAAAGACAGACTCCCAGGGAGATGAAGAGAAGGGGGCAGGCAGGACTGCCAGGCTTGGTTGTGTGTCTCCTCGAATCCTTGCCAACAGCAACTTGCAATTTCAGGAGATCTCTTCTAGTTGGCTCATTAAAATGAGAACTGGATCCTGGGGGCTTGTCCACTTTCCTTTTAAGATGACCATGTGAAATCTCTTCTTGTAGATGTGGTAACCACATGCTCTCTCTGCAAACCTTTTGCATTTTTCCATGTGTGCATGTATGTCTGCATATGTCCAGGTGGTGCTCTGGTGGCTGGGTGGGCTCATTGGTTGGAACTCACCCCTCATGGCAACCACACCGGCTCCTCTCCTGCTTCCTTGATCCTAGCCTGCATGACTCCATGAAGTGTTTGCCTGCATTCTTGCTGGATTTTTTAACTAAATGTTTTGCTGCTGTGCTGCAGTATAGATTATGTATAGAGACATAAAGATGTGTGTATACACACACACACACATATACATATATATATATGTATGTATATATATATATATATATGTATGTATATATATATATACTTTTAAGAACTGAAAATACAACTCAACCTCTAAGTGACCCTATAATTTATTGTGCTAATCCAGGAATTCCTTCCCACTCCACTTTACCCTACATGACACATACATCTCTACAACTGCCCTAGTTCTTGGTGGAGCTTCTAAATCTTTTGGTGCATTTTCAGTGTCTTAAAGGTGGCTGGGATCTATGGCCCAGCTGATTCTGACGCCCTCTTAAAATTCTGAGCCAGGCCATGGAAAGGGGAACAAAAACACCAATGCCCTAGAGAAGGGGGTTAAGCTGGCATGCTGCCTATTTTTCCTCTATTTGTCCTAGACTCTTCATCAGCAACTGTGCCCTTCCCCAATAAAAAGACTATATGGAGCAACCAGGCCTTGAGCTCTGTGACTTAGATGCCTGAACTAGGGACTGCCTGACAATTAAGTCACAACCTAGGCCCTTCCCCACAAGCTCCATCTTGGCCTGACCTTCTGGACAGGCTGTTGGGTCAGTCCCAAAGTCACCTTCAATCTACCATCTTGACCTTTTCCCTTGAGTACAGCGGGGCATTCAAGTGATCAGAAAAAACATGGGCCTGGAGAAATAAAGGCTATAAGCCTCTGCTTTCCTGTGGTGGTTCTTGCAAATTTCTCATGAAAACAAACTGGTTCTAAATCGCTCCAACTCCTAATTCACATTTTTAGAAAACGCCTTCTCCCAGTCAGGCAAATCTGATCAAACCCCAATGCCCAGAGAGGTTTCTCTGGTCAGCCTTGCATCTTCACCTGACCCTCGACTCATACCTTTAGTTAAGTGTCCCTTCCCACTTATCAAGAGAAAACTGGCCTCTCCCTACTTCTCAGACAAACTTAGTGTGCGTAATTACCTGATTCAGTCCAATGGCTGGTTCACTGAGGTGCACAATCCAGATTCCAAGCACTGGTTCTCAACTCTGGAACTCCACCAGCCTAACGCACTTAAACCAGCCACCTGTGCTCCACCTTCGCAGGGGTGAGGAGAAAAATATTAACAAGGGGATAGTCCCCAAATGTCTGATTGCTGTGTGAAACAAATTAAGTCCTAGCTCTACAACTAGAGAAGAAAGTCATTGGAAAAAGATGACAGAAAACATGTAAAGCTTACTTAAGCATAAGAATATGTTAACTCATTGTACATATTTGAGTAGTGAGTGTGCTGTTGCTGTGCCTTTGATTTTCTCTGTATCACTCTTTCTTCCCAGGAGGTAGTAGATCAAATTAGCAAGCTCACCATTGCAGCTGGACTTGGCTCCTCCATGGCTGCGTATGTTAACATCTGCACACACACTCAAGGAGTTGGGAACCAAGTTGCATTTGCTTCTGAAGAGCTTTTTCCGAAGGGGAAAATTTCCAAATGAGCAAATTTAGGACAACAGAAGGAAGTCCTGGGAGAGGGTATCTTTATTTTGGCAGTCACTAAGCAGGGCTGTGTCTTGTAATTATTTTTATCACTGATGATAGTAAACTGTAATAGGACTCCATCTCTTGTGCTTGCTTTGCTGCAATAGTTAGGTCTTTGTGCACAGTGATGCTGCTGTTGTTCTGTTGTGCCATGTGATTCCCTTTCACCCACCCTGTCCTCCCACTCTGAGTCAGAATGATACTGAATGAAATCGCTAGTATCTGGGGCTACAGTCAGCTCGTGGAGTAGAGTTGATAGATGACAAGGCCCAGGAGCAGGTGTGGCTTGCTCAATCCCTCAGTTACCTCCTAAATTGCCAAGTTACCAGTAGTTTCCCTAAAAGGAAGAGAGCTTGCCAAGCACCTTGTCTATGCTGACTTGGAAAAAAAGCAAGAAGTGATCCCTCTCTCAAGGGAGTTGTCTTAGCCTCTGGATGTGTGAGCTCCTTTAAGAACTTTGTCAACTATTTGCAGTAATACAATTGATTGGGTGGTGAGACCAAACACCAAATATTCATCTCAATTATGTTTAGACATCATTAAGATCCAAAGCTCTAGGGTTTGGTTGTATCTTTGGTATTACTTTCTGAGGAATTGATTGGGTAGGCAATTCCTGGACAGAAGAATAGTGGGGAAGAAAAAGCCAATAGATTTGAACTGCCACCAACTGCCTCTAGTGTCAATACTATAGGAGGTCAACAGTTATGGGTCCCCTCTCCAGAAAGGCCCTATGCTGCATCCATAAGGGCAGGGGAAGAATAAGAAAGAGATTTTTTTTTACTTTAAAACTGAGCCAGAAGAAACAGTCAGGGTCAACAGCATCTTCCCTCAGGGCACAGATGGAAGAATTTTTGTTTCACAAGAGGTGGAAACTAATACCAAAGCAACCAAACCCATTAGCACCATTCCATCCTATATGAGACCTTGATTGGCTACATGGTTTATAGAATTGTATTTGTCTGTCAGTTAATCTGTAATCCATTGTTATTTTCTGCTCTGTGCTTTTTATTTCCTTAGAGGCCCCTGCAAATTATCAGCAGGGCCAGGGGCTGGTTGGGGGAGGAAACTGGGTTAGTCACAGGGTAGCTGGAAAAAGCAGAGAGAAAAGGTCCACAAAGTGTGCTTATTCCTCTCCCCCCACCAAATAGAACACCAGTCCTCAAAGTTAATAAAGTAGTGCTTCTCGAAATATTTTAATAAATGGATAAACATAATCAATTCCAGTGGCTCATCATTTACCTCAAGCATGGGGGAAGTTGAATGGTGGTGGAAATGGGGGGCAGGTGGGCTTGGGTAGTCATCCAAGCTCTAAACAAGCCATATGCAGGTCAGGATGGCAGGTAAGGGAAGGCAGCAGCAGCACAAGCCAAGAATCTCCATCAGGGATGATCATGATACTAAGGGGGCTGCCCCGAAGAATTCTAAAACCTAGCTGCAACTCTGGATGATCCTGTGGGGAAATATCTGCCACTGTAATTGTTCCAGGAGCTAATTCTCCACAGGATACAAATCTCAATGGAATACATTAGTTACTGGGGAGGCAAAGTGGGATAGAGTATAGCCCAGACTGTTAAATAAATGCACAAAGCACCTCAAAAATCTTTTGACAATACCATCTATTCCCCGCCCAACACACATCACACACTCGTCTCCTCTCTGGAGGAGTTTGAGGTGGGTAGGCATATTCTGTTCAAATGCAAAATCAGTTCAGCTCAGCACTAAATATGGTTTAATTTCTGTCACACTAATAGTGACCCCAGGGGAGCCAGTTCTTAGTCACATTTAATAGGTAGGAAACTGAGGCCGTATTAGGCCAGGGGTCCACAACACACTACACCAGGGTGAAAACTTGAGTCTTCTAAATCCTTGATTTTCCAAACTAAAAACTGTCTTATTTAGAGACCTTTAGAGATTTGTGACCTACGGGACCACATTTCAGTCTACCCCCATAAAAACTACATTCTTGGGCTTTATGAGGGGAAATAGCCCTGCTATTGAGGCATTACCACCAGGGTGTGCCCTGTAATCCATATTAAGAAGTCTGTACAGCACCCTGTAGGCTAGTTGAAACACCATCAGAATTGAATTTTAAGTCTATTTTTCAAATGATCATGCAATTGCACTTTTCTTTTGGTGTAGAGTTCCATGAATTTTAATATGTGTAGACAATCATGTAACCACCACCATCAGGATACAGAACAGTTTCCACTGCCCCATAAATCTCCTTCATATCATTTCTTTATAATCACACCTTAACTCTACTTCTAACTACTGATCTATTTTACATCACTATGATTTTGTGCTTTCAAGAATGTCATAGAATATGTGTAATCTTTTGAGGCAGGCTTCTTGAATTCAGCAAAATGTCTTTCATGTTCTTTCAAGTTGTCGTGTGAATCAACAGTTTGTTCCTTTTAATTGCTGAATGGAATTCAATTACATGAATCTACCAGTTTATCCATTCATCCACTGGAGGTCCTTTGGGTGGCTTCCAGTTTCTTTGACCCATGGATTATTTAAGAGCATGTTATTCCCAAGTGTTTGGAGATTTTACTATTATTTATCTGTTATTGATTTCTTGTTTAATTCCATTGTGGCCAAAGAACACACTCTGCATGATTTCTATTATTTTTAATTGGTTAAAACTTGTTTTATGACCTAGGGTAGGGCCTACCTTGGAGAATGTCCCATGTGCACTTAAGAAGAATGTGTATTATGCTGTTTGGTGAAGTGTTCTATAAACATCAGTTGTATTCAGTTGGCTAATGGTATTGTTCATTTCTTCAATATCCTTTCTGATTTTCTGTCTGCTAGCTTCCATCAATTACTGAAACTGTAATTATGGATTTGTTCATTTCTTGTTTCAATTCTATCATTTTTTTGCTTCTAGTATTTTGAAACTGTTATTAGGACACATTTAGGATTGCTACCTTCTTGGTGAATTGACACTATGAATATATAACATCCTTCTTTATTCCTGACACTTTGCTCTGAAGTCAACTTTGTCTGATGTTAACATAGTCACTCTAGCCTTCTTTTAGTTATTTTTCAAATGGCATCTGTTTTCAGCCTTTTACTTTTAACCCACCTATAACAGCATACCTGATGTGAGTTTTTGTAGGCAGCATGTGGTCATGCTTTTTTAATCCATCCTGATAATATGTCTTTTCGTTGGTATGTTTAGACCATTTAATGTAATTACTGATGAGACTGAATTGGTGTTTGCCATTTTTAACTTTTCTGTTTGGTCCCTGGTTTATTTTTCCACTTCTCTGTTTCCCTTTTCCTGCTTTTTTTCCAGATTATTTGAACTTTTGGTATTCCATTTTAATTTATCTATTGTGGCTTTGACATCTCTCTGTTTAATTTTTTTTTAGTAGTTGCTCCAGGGATAACAAAATATATACTTTTCACGGTCTACTTAGAATCAATATTTTACCACTTCAATTGCAGTGTAAAAACCTTACCAGCATATTGAGTCCTCTGTTCTCTCCACTTTATGCTATCACTGTCTTATGTATTACATTTACATGCATCAAAAATCCCATCGAAATGCAATTTTTGCTTTCAATCAACAAATATGTTTTACAAAACTTAAGAGAAGAGTAGTCTATTATATTTAGCCAGATATGTACCAGTTCTGTTGCTCTTCCTTCATTTCCAATATTCCAATTTCCCTTCTGGTATTTTTAATTTGTATAAATTTACAGGGTGCAAGTTTGTTACAAACATAGTGTAGTGGTCAAGTTGGGGATTTTAGCATATCTATCAATCAAATAACTTACATTGTGCCCAAGTATTTTTTCATCATTCCCCCCCGCCACCCTTCTGAGTCTCCACTATCTATCATTCTACTTTCTATGTCCGTTATTTCATTTCTATATGAAGAAATTCCTTTAGCAATTATTTTATATCAGATCTACTTGCTGTGAAGTTTCTTAGTTTTCCTTCATCTGAAATGGTGTTTTAAGTTTTACCTTCATTCCTAAAAGGTGTTTTTTGCTAGATACTGAATTCTGGATTGATCATTTTTCCAACATTTGAAAAATTTTGTGTTTATTCCTTATGGTCTACAGAGTTTCTGATGATAAATCTATAGTCATTCAAATTGTTCCCCATGCAGTACGTAATGCATCATTTCTGCTTTTTTTACTATTTATTTTACTTTAGGTGCATACTATATCTGGCATTTCTCCCCATGTTTTTCTTAGCCTTTTTCAGCAGCTTGACTATGACTTATCCATTTGCAGGTTTTATTTATCCTGCTTGAGGTTTACTTGTTTTCTTAAACCTACAGGTTGGTGGTGTCTTTAACCAAGCTTGGGAACTTTTCAGCCATTATTTATTCAAAGATTTTCTTCTGCACTATTCTCTTTCTCCTCTCCTTCCAGGACTCTAATAGCATGACTGACAGGCCTTTTGTTATTGTCCTACAAGTTTCTAAGGCACTGTTCATTTTTCGTCAATCTTTTTTGTCATTCACATTGCATAATTTCTATTTATCTACCTTCAACTTTACTCTTTCCTTTGTCCTCTCTCTTCTATCGAGTCCACCCAGTGAGTTCTTAAATTTCAGTTACTGTATTTTTCAATCCTAAAATGTCCATTTGGCTAACTCCTATTTATTTGATGAGACTCGATAGCTTAACATTTATATTTTAACATTGGTTCCAAAAGTGTTTGCAACTGTTGAGTTTTTTATGGTAGCAGACTTAAAGTATTTGTTGGATAATTCCAACACCTGTATTTTTTGTCCTTGCTGTTGTCTTTTGCCATCCAAGTTGAGATGTCTGTGGTTCTTCGTATGCCTAGTAATTCTGGAGTACACCCTGGACAGACATTATAAGATTGTAGATCTTATTTAAATTTTATGCAAAATGTATGTTTGTTTTTCCAGTCAATCTGATTAGGTTCAGGCCACAAGTTTCCACCTGCCTTCCATGAGTTGAGAGTCCAACCTCAGTTTTCAAAGGCTTTGCAGTGCTATCTGGATCTGTCTGCTCTGTGTGTCATAAAATGGTCAGTCTAGAACCTAGATGGGTGCCTGTCAGCTCAGTTCTCAAATTCTTTAGTATGATAATTAGGATCTGGATCAACACATGTACAGGCTGAGGATACACACCAAAAAGTACAGTAAAAAAACTTTGTGGAGTCGCTTTTCTGAGCTCCTACTGCTCCACATTCTCCCCAGTACTACCCAGTTCCTAATACTTCCCTTTCAGTCCACTAGTTAGAAATTGTTCATGTCTCCAATTATGCCACATCTGGAGATAAGCAGTGGGAGAACAGAAAAAGAAAAAAATCAACAGAACATAGCTCTGCTCTCTTGGGGCCACATCTTTACCTCAAATAGAGATTATGGGTCCATTCCCTGAGAGTATTGTTTCTCGAAGGCTCCCATTGCTATCACTGTTGCTGATGCTATATGATTGCCTGGGGGTTGGGGTATAAAAGAGAAATAAAAAGATGGGGCTTTCTATCTCCCCAACCCCAAACTTTAGAAAATTCCTTTTTTCACTTCTCAAGCCATAGAAAGCTTCTTCCGGAGCTTTCCATCTGTACCATAGTGCTCACTTCAAGGTTTCTAACTGGATTAAGTTGCCAGAGAAAAAAAATTGGGAAACTTGCCATGAGTTTGTTGATTCTCCAGATTCTGGTGTTCTCCAATCTGCTTGCTATTCACTTTTCAGAATTCTCAAATAGCTGTGCCATGTGTTCTTTCCAGGTTTTATGATCATGTTCAGTGGGAAACAAAGTATAACAGATGCTTAAATATCTTACCCTGAACTGTAATCCTAAAATTGAATCTTAAATCTGTCTGGTGCTTGTATGGAAGGTGAATTTGAAAGGAACAAGATTGAAGATAGGGAGATCAGATAGGAAACTACCATAGTAATCTAGGCAGTAGAACGAGATCTCAAACCTGGGTAGTGGTAGAAGAGAATATGATGGGAATGCCAATCCAAGAAATATTTGGGAGGTAAAATCAGCAAGACTTAATGACGCCACCCTCTTATACGGCCATAATTGAAACATGGAAGTCTAAGACATGAGTGGTCAGCCTTTAAGTTAGGAGTGGAAGGTAAAAATATCAGAATGATTGAATAAGAGATTATTAAGAAGGGAAAAGAGAACCCAGAGGAACTCCTGAGTGTCTGGTTTGGGTGACTAAGCTGATGGTTATCAAGATACAGAATATAAAAGATAGAATCATGTTAGCAGAAAGAAAAATTCGTTTTGGAAATGTTCAGTTTGAGGTAACTGTGTGACATTCAGGTACACATGGTCAACAAAAGATAAATATAAGCCTGAACCTAGGACCACCAGTTTGAGCTGAAGACCAAGCCTCAAAAGTTAATGGCTTGGTGGTACTTGAAGCTATGGGAGCAGCTGAGATCACTTGGGGAGATAAATCAGAGAGCCAAAGCTGGAAACCAACAGAACATCAACTTTTGAGGGGCAGATGGTACAATAACAGCCTACAAAGAGGATAGAAAAGGAGTCAGAAAGATGAGAGAATTAGAAAAATCCAATGGCTCAGAAACCAAGAGACTAGAGAGTGCCAAAAGGAATGAAAAGACACCAGTGTCAAAGGTAACAAAAGGGTTCCAGTAAGATAAAGCTCAAACTGTTGACTAGGTTTACCAATCAGCAAATCATCAATATTTCAGCAAAAGGCCCATCAATGAAGTGCTAGGGGACAAAAGCTAGATTACAATGGGTTAAGGACTGAATGGAACATGAGTTAAGTAGAAACAGTGAGTCGGTGTACTTTTAAAAGAAGTTTAGTACAAAGAAGAGATGGACTAGACAGCAGATGGGAGGTGGATGCAGATAAAGAGTTTTATTTTGGCCAGGCATGGTGGCTCAGGCCTGTAATCCCAGCACTTTGGGAGGTCGAGGTAGGCAGATCACCTGATGTCAGGAGTTTGAGACCAGCCTAGCCAACATGGTGAAACCCTGTCTCCACTAAAAATACAAAAAAAATAGCCAGGTGTGGTGACATGCACTTGTAATCCTGGCTACTCGGGAAGCTGAGGCAAGAGAATCGCTTGAACCTGGGAGGCAGAGGTTGCAGTGAGCTGAGATTGCACCACTGCACTTCAGTCTGAGCAAGAGAGCAGGACTCCATCTCAAAAAAAAAGTTTTATTTTGTTTTGCTTTTTATTTTGTAAGAATGTGGCAAGAGTGGTTTTGAGCACATTTCTAAGCTAGAAGAAGAGACTACAAAAGAGGAAAGGATGAATGTACAGGAAAGGTGGCAGGGAAAAGCAGGGGGAGGGCTAAGAAGAGGGAGAAAAACTGTTGGAGAAAAGTCCCAAGGTAGATGAGTTGCCTTGAACAGTAGGTGGGTCAGTCCAATCTTTAAAACAGTAAATAAAGATACTTGAGATAGGCGAAGAGGTAAATATATTTGTAGGGAGTGAGGTAGGAAAGTGATCCAAGACTGATGGCTCAATCAAAAAATACTTAGGAAAAGAACTACTTATATTCTGAAAACTACAAAACACTGTTGAAAAGAACTAAACATGACCCAAATAAAAGGAAAGATATCCCTGTTCATAGACTGGAAGATTTAAGATGGTTAAGATGAAAATACTCAGCAAATTGATCTATGAGTAAATGTAAGCCCTATCAAAATCCCAGTTGACTTCTTTTCAAAAACTGATATGTTGATGCTAAAATTCATACAGAAATGCAAGAGACCCAGAATAGCCAAAATAAACTTGAAAAGGAGAAAAAAAAATGGGAGGACTCATTTTTTTTTTAAATTTCAAAACTTACTACAAAGCTAAACCAATATAATTTTTATTTGTCATTGATTTTAAACCTTAAAAAACTGCAGTACTGGCGTAAGACTAAATATCACATAGGTAAATGGAACATAACCGGGAATCCAGAAATAAGCTCTCACATTTAATTTTCAACAAGGGTATAAAAATAATTATGTGGGGGAAACATAGTTTTTTTCAACAAATAGTGCTGAAACAACCAAATATCCATATGCAAAAGAATGAAGTTGGAACTCTACATACCATATATAAAAATTAAAATAAAGCTGAAACCTAAACTTAAGAGTTAAACCTATACAATTCTTAGAAGAAAGCAGGGATAAATCTTCAAGACCTTGGATCAGGTGATGGTTTCCTAGCTATGACACCAAAAGTAAAAAATTTAAAAATGGATAAATTGGACTTAATCAAAATTTGATGCTTTAAATAACACTATGAAGAAAGTGAAATTTTCAAGACAACTGGTATAATCAAATATTGCCAAATCATATATATGACCCATAATATATTTTAAAAACTCTTATCACTCAATAATAGAGACAACCCAATTTAAAATGTGCAGACAGGAGCTCAAGACCAGCCTGGGCAACATAGCAAGACCTCCTCTCTACTAAAAATAAAAATTAAAAAATGTAGTTGGGTGTGGTCACAAGTGCCTATAGTCCTGACTACTCAGGAGAATGAGGTAGAAAGATCCTTTGAGCCAAAGAGATTGAGGCTGCAGTGAGTCATGATTGTGCCACTGCACTCCAGCCTGGGCAACAGAGCAAGACTCTGTTTCCAAAAAAAAAAAAAAAAAAAAAAAGATGGGCAAAAGATTTGAATAGATATTTCTCTAAAAAGGATACACAAATGGCCAATATGCACATGAGAATATGCTCAACATAATTAGCCATCAGGGATATGTAAATCAAAATCGCAATAAGATATCACTTACAACCACTAGGATAGCTATAGTAAAAAGATAATAACAAGTGTTGGAGAGGGTATAGGAAAACTGGAACCCTCACATACTGTTTATGGGAATGTAAAATGGTGCAGCCACTTTGGAAAAGTCTGGAGGTTTCTCAAGTTAAACAAAGAGTTGCCACATGATCCAGCAATTCTATTCCCAAGTATATACCTGAGAAATGAAAACTGAGGCCCCCACACTTAGACATGATTGTTCACAGCAGAATTATTTCCAATAGCCAAAAATGGAAAAATCCAAATTTCTACCAACTGATGACTCAATGTATATTTATTCATACAATGGTATATTATTCAGCAATAAAAGGAAGTACTGATACATGCTATTACATGGATGAACCTTGAAAACATTATGCTATGTGAAAGAAACCAGACACAAAGGCCACATACGATATGATTCAATTTATACGAAATGTCCACAATGGGCAAACTGATAGAGATAGAAAGTAAATTCGTGGTTGCCTAGGGCTCATAAGGTGTGGGGAAAGGAGACTGATTGCTAATAGGTTTGAGGGGTGATGAAAATGTTCCAAACTTAGATTGAGGTGATGGTTATAAAACTCTTTTTTTTGTTTGTTTTTTGAGACAGAATCTGGCTCTGTCACCCAGGCTGGAGTGCAGTGGCATGATCTTGGCTCACTGCAGCCTCCACCTCCTGGGTTCAAGTGATTCTCCTGTCCTAGCCTCCTGAGTAGCTGGGATTACAGGCATGCACCACCATGCCTGGCTAATTTTTGTATTTTTAGTAAAGATGAGGTTTCACCATGTTGGCCAGGCTGGTCTCAAACTCCTGATCTCAACTGATCTGCCTGCCTCAGCCTCCCAATGTGCTGGGGTTACAGGCATGAGCCAGCATGCCCAGCCTCAAAACTCTGAATATACTGAAAACTTGAATTACATATTTTTAAATATTTTTAAATTTTTTATAGAAACAGGGTCTCACAATGTTGCCCACGCTGGTCTTGAAGTCCTCGGCCCAAGCAATCCTCCTGCCTCAGTCTCCCAAAGTGTTGGGATCATAGGCATGAGCCACCATGCCCAGCCTGAATTATACACTTTAAGTGGGTGAATTGTATGGTACGTGAAACCCCTGAAGACTCATCCAAAAAGCTCCTAGATCTGATACATGTATTCAGTAAAGTTTCTGGATACAAAATCAATGTACACAAATCAACAGCACTGCTATAAACCAACAATGACCACGCTGAGAATCAGATCAGTAACTCAATCCCTTATACAACAGCTGAAAAAAAATAAAAATAAAATACTTAGGAATATGCTTAACCAAGGAGGTAAAAGATCTCTACAAGGAAAACTACAAAACACTGCTGAAAGAAATCATGACACTAACAAATGGAAACACATTCCACGCTCACAGATGGGTAGAATCAATATTGTAAAAATGACCATACTGCCAAAAGCAACCTACAGATTCAACACAATTCCCATCACAATACCACCACCATTATTCACAAGACTAGAAAATACAATCCTAAAATTCATATGGAACCAAAAATGAGCCCGTATAGCCAAAGCAAGACTAAGCAAAAAGAACAAATCTGGAGGCATCACATTACTCGACTTCAAACCATACTATAAGGCTATAGTTACCAAGACAGCATGGTACTGGTATAAAAATAGGCACATAGACCAACGGAACAGAATAGAGAACCCAGAAATAAAGCCAAATATGCACAGCCAACTGATCTTCAACAAAATAACAAAAACATAAAGTAGGGAAAGGACACCCTATTCAACAAATGGTGCTGGTATAATTGGCAAGCCACATGTAGAAGAATAAAACTGGATCTTCATATCTCACATTATACAAAAATCAACTCATGATGGATCAGAGACTTAAATCTAAGACCTGAAACCATAAAAATTCTAGAAGTTAACATCAGAAAAACTCTTCTAGACATTGCTTAGAAAAAATAATTTATGATGAAGAACCCCAAAGCAAATGCAACAAAAATAAAAATAAATGGGACCTAATTAAATTAAAAAGCTACTGCATAGCAAAAGAAATAATCAGCAGAGTAAACAGACAACCATAGAGTGGGAAAAAAATATTCACAAACTACGTATCTGACAAAGGACTAATATCCAGAATCTACAAGGAACTCGAACAAATCAGTAAGAAAAAAAACAACCCCATCGAAAAGTAGACAAAGGACAAGAATAGACAATTCTCAAAAGAAAATATACAAATTACTAACAAACATATGGAAAAATGTTCAACATTGCTAATTATCAGGGAAATACAAATTAAAATCACAGTGAGAGAAAACCTTACTCCAAAAAGTGAAAAAATAGTAGATGTTGATGTGTTGCAAAGGGAACACTTTTACACTGCTGGTGGGATTGTAAACTAGTACAACCACTATGGAAAACAGTATGGAGATTCCTTAAAGAACTAAAAGTAGAACTACCACTCAATCCAGTGATCCCACTACTGGGTAAACACGCAAAGGAAAAGAAGTCATTATATGAAAAAGACACTTGCACACACATTAATAGCAGCATAATTCACAACTACAAAAATATGAAACTAATCTAAAATGCCCATCAACCAATGAGTAGATGGGAAAATGTGGTATATATACACCATGGAATACTACTCAGCCATAAAAGGGAACAAAATAATGGCATTTACAGCAATATGGATGGAATTGGAGAACAAATGGAGACCATTTTTCTAAGTGAAGTAACTCAGGAATGGAAAACCAAATATTATATGTTCTCACTTATAAGTGGGAGCTAAGCTATTAGGATGCAAAGGCATAAGAATGATATAATGGACTTTGGGGACCTGGGGGAAGGGTGGGGGAGGGGGAGGGATAAACAACTACACAAATAGGGTACAATGTATACTGCTTGGGTGACAGGTGCACCAAAATCTCAGATTACCACTAAATAAATTATCCATGTAACAAAAAACCACCTATTCCCCCAAAACTATTAAAATATAAAGAAGCCAGGCTATTTCCTTTCTCACTCTACCTCTAGCAATACGTCTGGCAGTAACTGTGTCTCCTTCCTGGCTTCAGCCTCCTTTCATCAGTCCTACCCTCACTGGTCCTAACTGGTCACTGGTTCCAAGTTCAGCTTGATATCCCTGACATCTGGGGCTCTGGTGATACCATCTCTTGCTATTGCCCCTCCAACCCTAAGTAAAACAGAAGCTTCATACTGTGTGTGTGGCTCCTTAGCTCTTTTGTCCTTGAGTAACCAATTCCCTGCATTACATTTCCTCTGTTTGAAATAACTAGAGTAGTTCTATTTTCTGATTGAACCTTGGTACATCCCCCAAATCAAAACTCTTAGTATAAAAACCTTCAACATACAAGTCTTTTTTTTAGCAGTCTCACCCCTCCTCACCTCTGTAGCCACTCTGTGCCCCTTCCACTGCTATAGAGTACCACCACCATTTATTAGATATTTATGCTATGTGTCCGTCATTTTTCGAAGCATATCACATTATTTCACAGGCTTTCTACATTTGTTTTACTTATGAATTACTGGGCACATTTGTCTACCAGAGTGTTTTTATGACCTATATAGATGATTTTGTAGTTTATTTAAACTTTTAGAATTTTTTAGTTTTGTTTTTCAAACTGTTATGATCTTAAAGATATAGGGAGATATAAAGTTATATACATATATAAATATAATAATTTCCATTCAGTTAAGAAAACTGTTAAAAATATATGTTTACAAAGAAAGCTAGATTTATATAGAGAGAGTCATCAAAACATAAAAGCAAATTCTTTTTTTTTTTTTCTTGAAGCAGTGTCTTGCTTTATTGCCCAGGCTGGAGTGCAGTGGCATGATCATGGCTTACTACAACCTCTACCTCCTGGGCTCAAGAGATCATCCTGCCTCAGCCTCCTGAGTAGCTGGGACCACAGGCATGTGCCACTCTGCCTGGCTAATTTTTTTAACTTTCTATAGAGACAGGATCTCATTGTGTTGCCCAGGTTGGTCTCGAACTCTTGGGTTTGAGTGATCTTCCTGCCTTGACCTCCCTAAGTGTTGGGATGACAGGCATGAGCCACCTCATTGGGCCAGCAAATTCCTGATAAAGTAACAGATGTACTTCTTTAACAAGTCACTAAATATTAGATTGGTGCAAAAGTAATCGTGGTTTTTGCCATTAAAAGAATGGTAAAAACTGCAATAATTTTTGCACCCACCTTTAACAGGATCCGGTTCTAATAACTATCTTAATTTTGAAGTGGTGATGCGTGTGTGTAAAATAAATGTTGAGGCATTTGCAAAAACAACAAGAACAGGGTTGGTAAAAAGGGGGAAATAATTCAACTGGTTAATTTTTTCCCCTTGATGTAAAGCCCCAGAATTCAAAAGCAGATACAAGACACATCCTTTTAATAAGGCTGGAGATTTGCAAGATAGCTTCCAGCCTAGTGCTTTTACCATGTTTATGCAAAGTTGGCTGTGCCAGCAGAACCAATGCCGAGCAGTTTGGACCTCTCTGGCTGTAGTCCTTAGTCATCTTGTAATACAGTGGAATAGGGCAGGAGGAAACCTAGTGGTGCCTGGCCTCCAAGGCAAAGAAAGTCAGGAGGAAGAATGGGAAACTGATTCAAAGAGAAGGAAAGCACTGAGACATCTAACGGCTTGGCATGCTCATCCATCTGTCTCTAACATCAGAAAAGGTGATGTAATTAAAATAGCAAGGGGAGTCTTGGGACAGAATTGAAGAGGCATTTTCCCCATAACTGCTTCCTTGATTGTCCTCTCCACCAAATGTCCACCCTCCAGGACTGATATTCAAAATATTTGACAAGTGGTAACAAATGGCCACAGACCAATCAGGATAATTGCCAGCTACAATACTAGAATAGAGTCCTAGAGGTCTCCTGCTGTGGTAGACATTACTTGCTGGACTGTGTGGAGGTCCTGGGGTGAGACTGAGAGACTGAGGTAGTGGCTCTTGAACAACTGGCATAGCAGATGTTCCACTTCTCGATTAACAACTTAAGTAACTGTCCCAGTACACATCACCCCAAAGGTAGGGCAGAGTGAGAATAAACTCAGAACCTCTTAATGCTATATGAATTCAAGATTGTGCAAGTAGTTGATGCTTGCATTCATGGGACACCTTGCTGATTTCACAGGGAGGAATTTCTTCTCTTGGCAAAAGACAAGGCCAAAAATGGTTTTGGCACATACCATTCCAAGGGTATTTTCAAATTAAGACTCTAAAAAGCTGCGTAACTGAAAGCAAGGCTACATTTAGATTAAAATCCCGATCCCCAACTTTTCACCATCTAGGAAGAAGCAAAGAAAGCAAAATACCTGTGATTGAGACCAAAGGGTATTATCCTACACTGCCAGCTGCCCAGCTCTGAACAGTGAGGACTGCCTGTCAGGTAAGGAGCTTTCTCCTTGGACTGGGCACCACCCCCACAGAATCCTCCTTCTACAGATCCATCCATCAGTTCAGTTAGCTCAATTCCTCTTACCATGAGGAGAAGGCTTCTAAACAGAAGAGGAAATTGGGTAATCTAGGCACTGGGGCTCAGCGTTGACTAGGAAGAAAAAAAAATTCTCGAGCTGTGCATGGGGCTCCTGAACAATAAGAGGGGATGTGAGCCATTTTAACAACAACCATTAATTTTTTATTAAATTTCTAGTCAAATATGACAATATTTTTTCTTTCATAAAAACAAACAACATAAATATTTATAGCATTATCAGTTAGGGAAAAGACAAACAGAGAGGAAAAATGAATAAAGGCGATCAGAAGACCAATTCAAACATAGAATAAAGATATCCTATTAACATGCATGCCTGGCCCTGAGGCTGCGGCTAGAGTACCGGGCCCTCAGCCATACAATCGTACTTCAGAATCTCCTCCAGCTTCAACATATCCAAGGTGGGGATTTTGGTGACTTCAAAGAAGACCCTGCAAAAGGAAAAAGGGTCTGCTCAGTATAGAATAGGGCAAAGACAATCAGGCTCCATGGAACAGATGGGACACAGGACCCTTGGTTCCCTATCTTGCTTTAACCCTAGAGTAGAAAAGAAGGTAAAAAATGCCTGAATCTTCTTCTCTTAAGTGAGGCTAGTCTAGGCCTAGTATTTTAAAGCTTCCCCGTGAATGAACACAAACTCAACCTCAGCTGAGGCTTGGTACTTACGGGTTAGAATACTTGGTATACACAGCCTTGAGATTATAGTAAGAAGTGAAAGTCAGCAGTTTGTTCAGCCGTCTGACCAGAGAGTAAAGCTCAGAGACCTTGTAGTCACTGTAATACTCCAGGATGGGAACCTGGAAGAAGCAGCACGAATAGTGATTTCTAATATAGGAAGCACACCCTTCCTCCATCTCTGCTATCTCAAATCCAAGCTTCTCATATATGGTTTAAGCAGAGATGACATTCAAAACATTTCAAAGATTCACACAGTATGGGCACTGATCAATAATTATACTATGTTATCTAGAAGAATAGGTTCCAGCTACAAACTACTGGGATGGCTATATCCATATGTACCAGTTAGATATTAGCTCTTGGCCAGGCATGGTAGGGATCATGCCTGTAATCTCAGCACATTAGGAGCCCGAGGCAGGAGGACTGCTTGAACCCAGGAATTCAAGACCAACCTGGACAACATGGCAAAACCCTATCTCTATAAAAAAAAATTAAAAATTAGCTGGGCATGATGGTATGCACCTATGGTCTCAGCTACTTGGGAGGCTGAGGCAGGAGGATTGCTTGAGCCCAGGAGTTGGAAGCTACAGTGAGCTATGATTGCACCACTGAACTCCAGCCTGAATGACAGAACAAGACCCTATCTCTTAAAAATATATATATTAGCCCTGGTCACAGATGTTCATGTAAATAGAAATCTACCAGTCCTAAGGAACAGGACTGATTTTGTAATTTACTCACTCTCAGGTCCAGAGCTAACAGCCAGGTAAACCCCAAAACAAAGTTTAGGTCCCAACTCAACAGCCAACATGAACTTAAGGTGGATCCTCCTCTCTGGCTCTAATTCAACAGGTTCATTTTCTCACTCAACTAAGAATCCTTATCATGTGGCAGAAGTGGTATAGCAGTGTTTAAGAGCAGAGGTCCTGGAGGCAAAATGCTTCAGGTCAAATTTCAGTTCACCTAACAGCTTGGCCTTGAGCCAGTTAATTAACCTCTTGGGGCCTCAGTTTCCCAATCTGCCAAACAGGGATTATTACAGTAATTTCATCATAGGATTAAGTGAGTGTG
Organism: Sapajus apella; assembly: GCF_009761245.1. Taxonomy (NCBI): domain Eukaryota; kingdom Metazoa; phylum Chordata; class Mammalia; order Primates; family Cebidae; genus Sapajus; species Sapajus apella. Next base: position 6,993,949 of record NW_022437043.1, on the reverse strand, counting down.
TGTGTGTGTGTGTGTTTGTGTGTGTGTGTGTATCACACATAGAACAAAGTCTGGCACATAGTAAGTGCTAGAACAGAGTCTGGAACATAGTAAGTACCCAAACAATGCTAGCTAGGATTACCAAGACCTATATGTAGGATCCTGGGAACGTAAAAATGAATGAGGCACCTGCCCTTGAGGAGTCTCTAGTCCAGTAGAGGAGACAGACATGCAAAGAGAGAGTTACAAAATGTGTCATAAGTGCTATAATGGAAGTGAGCATAGGATACTGGAGGAACAGAGCACAGGACCCATGAACTCTGTCAGGAAAGTCACAGAAAGCTTCACAGAGGAGAGCATGTCCACAATGGGTGGTGAAGGGGGAGCTCAAAAGATAGAGAAAGAAAGGATTTATAAGTCAGTGGTTTCCTCAAAAAATGTCTCACATTATTTTCCTTGAACTCCTTTTTCTCAAGTGTCTTACCTAGAAGCCCAAATATCTTACCTGGAAGTGGGGGTAGGAGCTAAGAAGCCCACAAATTTGGACCCCTTTATCTTTTACATGGTCCCTGGGATACTTCTGCAGGAAAACCAGGGCTCCCCCAAATACTGTTTGAAAACGACCACCACAGGTAAAGGGCAGTCATTGGCATGCTAAGTAGGGGAGTAACACAAGGGGTAATGGAGTAGACTGGGTGTGTTAAATAAGATTAAAAGGCCCCAGTGCCACTGTGTCAGTTCAGACCCTCAGTGTTTCACCTTGACTATATTATAATAGCCCACTCACTGGTGTTCCCACCTTCATACTCTCTCTCATCTACTCTACCTTCTTCTATATTGCTATACCAGTACTGTTTCTAAAACACACAAACAGGAGCAAGTCACTTCCTTGCCTAAAAAACCTTCAATGCCTTAGTGTAAAGTGGTCTCTCAGCATGGCATACAAGGCCTTTCATTCACAATCTGACCACAATCTACCATTCTGGTCTCATCTGTCACTATTAACATCATTAGCACCTCTCCATTTACCATACTCTCTGCTCTATCCATAGGGGATGCCTTATTGTGCCCCAAATACAACATGCTCCTTTTTTTTTTTTTTTTTTTTTTTTTTAATTGGGATGGGTTTTTGTTTTTGTTGCCCAGGGTGGGGTGCAGTGGCACGATCTTGGCTCAGTACAACCTCCACCTCCCGGGTTCAAGCGATTCTCCTGCCTCAGCCTCCCGAGTAGCTGGGATTACAGGCATGTACCACCATGCCCAGCTAATTTTGTATTTTTAGTAGAGACGGGGTTTCGCCATGTTGAACAGTCTGGTTTTGAACTCCTGACCTCAAGTGATCCACCCACCTCAGCCTCCCAAAGTGCTGGGATTACAGGTGTGAGCCACTGCGCCTGGCCACTTCCGTCTTTTCTTAAATATTAATATTAAAGTAAAAATGTTATAAAAGTAAACATATACAAATAACACCCATTTTTCTTTCACGCAAGTTTACCCATTGTTAACATCTTACCCCGCTGTTTTTTTTTTTTTCTTTTTTTTTGTTAATATATACTTTAAGTTCTGGGATACAGGTGCAAAGCACACAGGTTTGTTATATAGTTATACACATGCCATGGTGGTTTTCTGCATACATCACCCCGTCATCTACATTAGCTATTTCTCCTAATGGAATCCCTCCCCTAGCCCCTCACCCCGACAGGTCCTGTGTGTGATGTTCCCCTTCCTGTGTCCATGTGTTCTCATTGTTCAACACCCACTTATGAGTGAGAACATGTGATGTTTGGTTTTCTGTTCTTGTGTCAGTTTTCTGAGAATGATGGTTTGCAGATTCATCCATGTCCCTGGCAAAGGACATGAACTCATCCTTTATGGCTGCATAGTATTCCATGATGTATATGTGCAACATTTTCTTTATCCAGTCTATCACTGATGGGCATTTGGGTTGGTTCCAAGTCTTTGCTATTGTGAACAGTGCTGCAATAAACATACGTGTGCATGTGTCTTTATAACAGAATGATTTATAATCCTTTGGATATATACCCAGTAATGGGATTGCTCGGTCAAATGGTATTTCTATTTCTAGATCCTTGAGGAATTGCCACACCGTCTTCCACAATGGTTGAACTAATTCACACTCCCACCAACAGTGTAAGAGCATTCCTATTTCTCCACATCCTCACCAGCATCTGTTGTCTCCTGACATTTTAATGATGACCATTCTTACTGGCATGAGATAGTATCTCACTGTGGTTTTGATTTACATTTCTCTAATGACCAGTGATGATGAGCTTTTTTTCATATGTTTTTCGGCCACATAAATGTCTTCTTCCGAGAAGTGTCTGTTGATATCCTTTGCCCACTTTTTGATGGGGTTTTTTTCTTGTAAATTTATTTAAGTTCTTTGTAGATTCTGGGTATTAGCCCTTTGTCAGATGGGTAGACTGCAAAAATTTTCTCCCATTCTGTAGGCTGCCTGCTCACTCCGATGATAGTTTCCTTTGTTGTGCAGAAGCTCTTTAGTTTAATTAGATCCCATTTGTCAATTTTGGCTTTTGTTGTCATTGCTTTTGGTGTTTTAGTCATGAAGTCTTTGCCCATGCCTATGTCCTAAATGGTATTGCCTAGGTTTTCTTCTAGGGTTTTTATGGTTTTAGGTCTTACATTTAAATGTTACATCTTGAGTTAATTTTTGTATAAGGTATAATAAGGAAGGGTTCCAGTTTCATCTTCCTGCATATGGCTAGCCAGTTTTTCCAACACCATTTATTAAATAGGGAATCCTTTCCCCATTGCTTTTGTCAGGTTTGTCAAAGATCAGATGGTTGTAGGTGTATGGCGTTATTTTTGAGGCCTCTGTTCTGTTCCATTAGACTATATATCTGTTTTGGTGTGAGTACCATGCTGTTTTGATTAACTGTAACCTTGTAGTATAGTTTGAAGTCAGGTCACGCTCCCTTCTAATGCCTTCATGTCTTTATAATTATTGCTCCCTCTGCCTAGAATGTCTCTTCTCACAAGTTCTTACACACCCTTTAAGACCCAGCCCAAAAGTCACCTCTTCTGTGAAGCCTCCTTTATCTACAGGAGAGGCAGTACGTTAACATAGAGGATTGTGGAGCCAGACTACTGGATTTCAGATTCAGGCTGATATTTAGCTGATATGCACTGGTTTAGTCACCAAGTGTGAAAACCCTGAAATATTTCTATCTTAGTTGGCCCACAGTTTGCTGCCCTGAACCCATCAGCTGTTGCCCTAAGGGTCCACTGGATTTCCCTGGGATCCAAGGGTCAAAGCCTGATGTAGCCTGGGGCCTCCAGGTCCTTAACTCCAGAGCTGTGGCCATTCCCATCCTGATTATGCAATTGGTTTAGATTGTGAACACCACTCCTAGTTTCCAAAGCCTAGCTCCACCTCTCATCAGCTGTATAAACATGGGAGTTATTTCTTATCTGCAAAACAGGGATAACAGTACTATCGTGTGGGGTTGTTATGGAGATTAAATGAGTTAATACACAAAGTGCTTAGATCACTGTCTAAGCACTCATTAAATGCCAGCTATGAGTATTATTTATTCTTTTTCATCATCACTGTCATCTATTGAATGCTTTCTCTGTTTCAGGAAATTTCAATATGGCTTGTCCAAGTTCATGTAACTACTTTATGTGGTTCTTTCTCAACACACACAGCTTCTTCCCTCAGTGGCTCCAGGATTTTTAGGTAGGAGGAGCTCAGGAGTGGTTGGGCAGGGGGGCTGCATTTGCAAGCATACTTCTACTGCTTGGATTGCATATTATACATATCATCAGTAAGAATGCAAAATTCTCTAAAGCTGCTTTAACCCTCAACTTTTCATAAAATCGAGAAAGCATCAAATATGAGTTTTATCTGTATTAGAGCTGGAGGCTTTGAGGGCTTCTTCAGAGGAGAACACTATAGTCATGCCCCTGAATGCCACTTTTATACTCACAGCCAGTTGCTTTCACTACTCTTCTCTGGCTCAACGTTTTTCAAACCCTATTCCGACAAGCTCCCTCAGGAGTCAGCCTTGTTGAGGGAATTGCAAGAGGCAAGAGGGGAACAGGGCCGGGGATAAGAAGTAGGGTCACACTATCCTCTGTGACAACCAGAGTACCTTCACAGTAGTCTGGTATGTAATATAGGGCTTTCAGATGAGCTTTCTTTGGAACAAAGGGAACTTTGATAATGAAAAATGACATAATTCAAAACTATTGCTGTAGAAACCTTTGCCCCAAGTTGTCCAGGTGTTAGAGTTCATAATTGTGAGTACATGGCAGGTTTGTCTCCAAGAGTTTCCCGTGGCCCTAATTTACACCTTCCCCCTGAGCTGACCTTGTGCTTTTTAAATCCCTACCCCCATACTCCTATCTCACAAGTGTTTACCCAGTGTCCGAGATTCCTCATGTAGAGGGCCAGGAGTAAGGCGGCAGTAGCTAGCTTGGAAGCTTTCTCCTGGACATAGTCGTATTCCTGCAGACTCATCTCACAGATGTAGCGGGACAAGGTCAGTGTCTTCATACTGGTGTGGATACACTAAAGGAAATGAGAAGACTGACTCAGAAATCAATTCAGAAAACCGGCACCAAGCAGAGGACTACCTCTCCAGTATCTCATCCCAAGCCTCAGTGGCCCTCTGTTTGAGTAATGTGCCTCTCTCCTGCAACCATAACTCACCTCATCTTCCCTACCCACAAAAGCAGACTCCTTAGCGGGGATTCTGAAATGGTCAGTGGGATTTGCCACCTTTAGGATTTTAATCAAATTATCAACTGTGTGTATGGTACTGGCCCACATCCCCCCTTGCTATACAGGTCATCCTTTAAAAAGCCAAAGTCCTCCCAACATGACTCTGTACCTGGTCCTCCCTATGAAGTGTTCCATAGTTCAAAACAACCTTTTCTCTTTTCTTGTTTAAACTTATTCTTTTTAAAGTATAAACTATCACACACACAAAGAGAAAAGTACATCACACACATTTGCACAATACAATGAATTATAAAGGGACCTCCCTTGTAACCAGTACTCAGGCAAAGAATAAGAATATTGCCAGCATACCCTCAAAGCTTTCCATGTGTCCCTCCCTGATCAAAGAAACGTTTCCCCTCCCCAACTCTGTCCTCACCTCAAAACCTTATAGGCACACTGCAGCAATCTGTAACTCATGCCTGCCCGCCTCCCACTGTTTCATAAAGATTGCCAACCTTTAACCTAGGAGGTTGGATGGAAGGAGAAAACTCCCTGCCCCCTGTTGTCCCTTTCCCCTTCACACTACTCAGGCAGCCACTTGGTATAGAGGAGACTAACTCAGCAGTAGGAGAATGAAGATGTGTCTCTTCTCTCTTACCTTAGCATATCTACGCAGAAAATGATAGGCAACGGGAATGTTGATGTCAAATTTGAGGACATGCAGGATATGGATTTCCATCTTAAGCATCTCATCTCGCTGATAATTATCATCACAGATGTACACGAAGTCATCCAGACAAGGTGCGTTGGGCTCCTATGTGTAGAGAGGAGAGGAGGTGACAACCAGACAGACAGCCCTGTCCTTTCTGCTTAGAGGTAAAAGTCACAGGGGAGAAGGGTGAAGGATGGGAAGCAATCACATTTCCTGGCATAAATCTTCAGGGTAGCTCTGAGAGCCAGCTTCTGGTTGATGTGAGTGGCTCATCAGAAAAACTAAACCAAAGAAATGACAGGAAAGGCCTGCCCCAAAACTGTACCACCACCACCAAACAGAGGATAGGGCCTCCTAGGTGTGGATTCTTACAGTGCCAGAGGCAACATAATGGGACACGGGGCCTAGGAGCAGCAATCTGCCCTCTGAGAATCATGAATGGGAAATCTGACGCCTACTCTGGAGGGAGGGATAGAAGGAAGCCACAGAAAGGGGAGCTAGAGATAGAAAATAAGCCTGTGTTTTGTGTCCTAGTCTAAAGAATGAGTAAGAATGTTTGCGGAGGGCAATAGTGAGAGAGTGGGGGAGGCAGACAGGCGCAGAGGGAGCCTAAGCAGATATAAAGGTCTGCAGTGGGCAGAGGGTGGGGAGTCACCCAGAGGTCAGACAAGGAAGGGCCAGGCCAGGCTGAGGGTGAGAAGAACCTCTGTCTGGGGAGCACCTTCCAGTGCTCTGCCCTCTGGAGGTCAAACATTGGTTTAGAGAGACAATGAGGACACAGGAAGGCCCCTAACTCTTCTTCCTACGTGCAGCTTACAGTCCACTGCAGCCTTCTTCCCTCACCTTTCCCCTCTCAATTTTCAGAACACAGACAGGACCAACCCTCTGGTTTGGCAGTCAAGGAAACCAAGGCTCAGAAAAAAGTGATGTGCTCAGGTTCACACAGTAAGCTGGTGGCAACACCAGGGCAGGAACCTCTCTCTTCCACTGCTCTGGGCAATGGCTACTGTCTCCTGTCTCTCCTTATGCCATCTCCACACCTCCCCTAAACAAAAGACTTTCTGTACTACTTAATCGTGTGAAAGGAAGACAACCCTCCTCCATAGGACTTGGTAGGGGCCCTCTGTCCTGGCCAACAGAGGAGGGGTGCTCCAAGTCCCAGAATTTGCTAAGTGCCCACCCCTCCCTCTCTTCCACTTCCACCCTCCCTTCCCCTTTCTGTTGGCCAGGGATCACCCACAGGGTTCTTAACACCACTGAGGCTAAGGCACAGCATAGCTCTCCAAGCCACAGAGAGAGCCAGCAAGGGAGAAGGCAGGAGACAAAGGGAGAACAAGGGAGGGAAGGAGAGAGGAGGGTAGGTGGGCGTGGGGTGGGGAGGGAGGGGCAAGAAATGTGTGAGAAAAGCCACTGAGAAAGAGAAAAAGAAAAAGACAGTGACTGAATAAATGAGGAAAGAAGGAAGAAAGGAGGCAGGAGAGTGGGAGGGAGGGAAGAAGGAAGTAGAGAGGGAAAACAAAAGGAAAAAGGAGGGAGGGAAGGAGGCAAAAAGAAGGGAGGGGAGAAGGAGGGAGAAAGGAAGGGAAGAAAGAAAAGAAAGGAAGGGAAGGAGGGAGGGTGGAAGGAGAGAATAAAGGAGGGAGGGAAGGAGGGAAAAAGGAAGGAGAAAGGAGGTCAGGAGGAAGGAGAAAGGAAAGGAGGCAAGAAGAAAGCAGGGATGGAACGAAGGAGGAAGAAAGGAGGAAGGGTAGAAGGAAAAAGAGGGAGGGAGGAAAGGAGAAAAGAGAAAGGGAGGGTAGAAGGAAAGGGAGAGAAAAGGAGGAAGGAGGGAGGATAGAAGGAAAGAGGAATGGAGGGAGGGAAGTAGAAAACAGGGACTGAGGGAAGGTAGAAGGAAGAAAGGATGGAAGGAGACAAGGAAGAAGGTGGAAGAGAAGGAAGGAAAGAGGGAGGGAGGGAGAGAGAGTAGAAGGAAAGAGGGTGGGAGGGAGGATAGGAGGAAGATGAAGAAACAGAAGGTAGGAGGAATGAGGAAAAAGAAAGGGAAGGAGAAAAAAGGGAAGAAAGAAGTTAGGAGGAAGGAGGGAGGGAAGGAGAAAGAAAGGAAGAGAAAGAAAGAGAAGGAGGAAAAAAGGAGGGAGGATAGGAAGGAGGAAGGGAGAAAAAGGAGGAGAAAGAAGCGAGGGAGGGAAGGGGGCAGAAGGAAAGAGGGTAGGAAGAAAAAGAGAGGGTAGGACGAAGAGGGAGAATGAGAGGAAGAGAGGAGGGAGGGAGGGAGGAGAAGAAGAGGGAGACAGAAAAAAAGGAGAAAGAGAGGATAGGAGGAAGTAGGGACTAAAGGAAGGTAAAAGGAAGGAAGGGAGGAGAAAGAAGGGAAGGAGGAAAGAAGGGTAGACAGGAGGAGGCTGGGAGAGAGGGCAGGAAGAAGGAGGGAGAAAAAAGGGTAGGAGGAAGGAGAGAAAGAGATAAGGAAGGAAGGAGAAAGTGAGGGAAGGAAGGAGGAAGGGAATGAAGGAGGGAAGGAGGGAAAGAGGAAGACAGGAAGGAAAGAGGAAAGGAGGGTAGGAGGAAGGACAGTGGAAGAAAATAGGGGGGAAGGTGAGAGGGAGGAAGGGTGGGAGCAAAAAGGGAGGGAGAAAGGGAAGGAGATAAAAGGTAGGGAGGGAAAGAAGAAAAGGAGAAAGGAAGAAGGGAGAGAAGGAAGGAGGAAAAAGGAGGGGGGGAAGTAGGGTGCTGAGGGGGAAGGATGGTGCAGAGGGAAGGTAGGAGGAAGGAAGGAGAAAGGGAGGTTAGGAGGAAGAAGGGAGGGAAGCAAGGAGGAAGGAGGGAGGGAAGGAGAAAGAAAAGGAGAGATGGAAGAAGAAGAGAGAAAGAAAGGGTAGGAGGAAGAAGGAAGACAGGGAGGGAAGAGGGAGAGATGGAGGGTAAAAGGAATCAGACAGAGAGAAACAGGAAGGAGAGAAGGAGGGAGGCAAGGAGGAAGGAGAAAGGAAGGAGGGAGAGAGGAAGGAAGGAGGAAGGAGGGAGGGACACAAGAAGGAAGGAGGATAAAAGGAAGAATAGGAGAATGGAGGGTGAAAGGGAGGGTACACGGAAGAAGGGAGGGAGGGAGGGTAGAAGAAAGAAGGAAAGGAGGGGAAAGGAGAAAGAAAGGGAGAAAAGCAGGAAGGAGGGAGAAAAGGAAAAATGAGAGAAGAAGGGAGGGTAGGAGGAAGGAAGAACAGAAGGAAAGAGGGAGGAAACGAGGGGGAGAGGGAGGGAAGGAGGAAGGGGAGAAGGAGGGAGAAAGAAAAAAGAGAAGGAGGGAGAAAACAAAAAAGAAGGTAGGGAGAAAGGGTAGAAGGAAGGATGGAGAGAGGAAGAAAAAAAGAAGAGAAGGAAGGAAGGGGGAAAGAGAAAGGGAGAGAAGGAAGGAGGAAGGAGGGAGGGAAGGGGAAGAAGAAAGGAAGGAAGAAATAAAGAAAGGAAGGGAGGTTGGGAAGAAGCAGGTACTGAGGGCAAAAAGGAGGAAGGGGGAGGAACAGAAGGAAGGAGAAAGGGGGTAAGGAAGGGAGGGTAGGAGGAAGGAGAGTGGAAGTAAAGGTAGGAGGAAGGACAAAGGGAGGGAGGGTATGAAGAAGAAGGGAGAGAGGGCAGGATAAAGGAGAGCCTGAGGGAGGGAGATGAAGGGAGGGAGGAAAGGAAGAAAGAGGGAAGAAGGGAGGATAGGAGGGAGGAGGACAGGAGGAAGGACGGAAGGAAGGAGGGAGGGAATGAAGGAGCGATAGGAAAAAAAGAGGGAGAGGTTGGGCGCGGTGGCTCAAGCCTATAATCCCAGCACTTTGGGAGGCCAAGGCGAGTGGATCATGAGGTCAAGAGATCGAGACCACCCTGGTCAACAAGGTAAAACCCCGTCTCTACTAAAAATACAAAAATTAGCTGAGCATGGTGGCGCATGCCTGTAGTCCCAGCTACTCGGGAGGCTGAGGCAGGAGAATTGCTTGAACCCAGGAGGCAGATGGAGGGAGGAGGGATGAAGGAGGGAGGGAGAGTAGGAGGAGGGAGAGGGCAGGATGGTGGAGGGAGGGCAGCAGGAAGGAGGGAGGGAGGGAGGGTGCAAGGAAAGAGAGACTGGTGGAGGGTAGGAGCAAGGAGGGAGGAAGAGAGAGAGGGAGGGTTGGCGAAAGGAGAGACTGAAGGAGTGTAGGAGGAAGGAGAGAGGGAGGAAAGGAGTAAAGAGGGAGGGAGTATAGAAGGAGGGAGGGAGGGAGGGGTCCTGTGGGATAGGGAGAAAGAGATAGAGCTAGCAAGGGAGAAAGGGAGTCAGCTAGGGAGACAGCCAGCCGGGGAAGGGAAAAGGCAGGGAAAGATGCAAGGAGTGAGCAAGCCACACAGGGAGAGCAAAGGAGGGAAGGAGGAAGGGGGAAAGAAATAGAAGGGGAGGAGAAGGGGACTCCTATGAAATTTGGAGGAAGGGAGGGAAAAGAGGGAGCTAGGGAGGGAGGGGAAGCAAGTGAGGGAAGGAGAGAGGGAGGGAGGGAGGCAAGGGAAGGAGGGAGGAAAGAAACAGGCAAGTTAAAGAGGAAAGGACAGAGTAGGCAAGGAAGAAAAAGAGGGACTCTGGCAGGGGAGAAAGCAGGTGAGGGAGCAAGGGAAAGAGAGGAAAGGGGAGGGTGAGCCAGTGAGGGACGGAGTGTGTAGACTAACCAGAGAGAGAGAAATCTATCCACCAAGCGAGAAAGGGAGCCTGGGAAGAAAGCTAGGAGGGAAGGAAAGAGGGAGCCAGCAGGTGTGCGAGGGAGGGAAGAAACAAAGGAAGGAGTAAGCAAGGGAGGAAAAGGAAGAGGAAGAGAAGAAGGAGCAAGCAAGCTGGCACAGGAGGAAGGGACAAATGCAGGGAGGAAGAGAGGCAGGGAGGGCTTAAGTGAGCAGGTGAGTGAGGGGCAACAAAGGAGGGTGGGGTGGTGAGTGAGGAAAATCAACCACTGGAGGGCAGGTGACAAGGAAAGAAGGAGAGGAGGAAGGGAGCACGTTAAAGAGGGAGAGAGTGAGGCAGGAAGAGAGGTAGGGGGAAGACCCAGTAAGTGCTTGGGGAGGAGAGGGAGGTAGGAGCTGGGGAGTGAGCCAACACAGAAACAAATCTACAGTTCTAAATTTCTTTCAAATCCTTGGTAAAAGTTGTCACCTCTCTGTTCGCAAACCCTAAGGGTTCCTACAACTAGCCTAGCTAAAGGGAAAATGAAGTTGAATAAGATCAGTTAGCACCTAGGGAAGGGGAATCAGAGAGGTTAGTTAGATGGATTATGGTCATGAAGAAAAGGCCAGCTACTCACTTTTATACTGCTACTTCCCAAATTACTATTTCACCTAGACGATTTAGACTCATTGCCATCAACACCAGTCCATTTTCTCTTAAATGTCTCCAGCACCCTGGTTATGTAATACTTTGTTATATAAGCAGATTGAGACTCCACCAGATGGGGATGGAGTTGGTGGGACAAGAAAATGGTGGAGATAGACAATCATGGACCAGAAGGAAGCTGTAAAAAGAACTACCCATTTAATTAGGTGGATGCCCACATAACACATCTTCAGATAAAAAAATGGAAGAACCTTGCTGATGCCAGGAAACAAATACACCACCATTGCCAACCAACACCAGCTTCTCTATTTTGGAAAGACGGACAAAAAATGTAGCAGAAAAAAATTATTTGTATGTATGTAACTGTATACACACATATTGGTGCACATATACACAAGTGTATACACGTTTGTATATGTCCATATCAATATATGTATACACAGTTATACGTCACTTAACAAGAAAAATATCTTATGAGAAATGCATCATTTTCATTATTGTGGGAAGATCACAGGTGAGAGTGTACCTCCAAAAGCCTAGATGGTACAGCCTACACACCCAGGGTATATGGTATAGCCTATTGCTTATGGGCTACACACCTGTACACATGTGACTCTACTGAATACTGTAGGCAATTGTAACACAATGATATTTGTGCATCTAGGCCTATCTAAACAGAAAAGGTACAGTAAAAATACAGCATAAAAGATTTTAAAATGCTACCTGTGTTAGGCACTTACCATGAATGGAGCTTGTAGGAGCAGAAGTTGCTCTGGGTGAGTCAGTGAGTGATGAGTGAATGGGAAGGCCTAGGACATTCCTGTACACTACCATGGACTTTATAAATACTGTACCTGTACAATTAGGCTACACTCATTTTATAAAAAATATTTTTTCTTCAACAATAAATTAAACTTAGCCTACTGTAACTTTTTTATTTCATAAAACTTTGACTATTTTTTAATAACAGCTTAAAGCACGCACACAGTATAAATCTGTATAAAAATATTTGCTTTTTTCATATCCTTATTATATAAACTTCCTTCTTTAAAAAAAAAAAAAAATCTTTTTGAGACAGGGTCTCATTCTGTCACCCAGACTGGAATTTAGTGGCTTGAACAAAGCTCACTACAGCCTCAACCTCCTGGGCTCAAGGGATCCTCCTGCCTCAGCCTCCCACGTAGCTGGGACCACAGGTACGTGCCACTATACCCAGCTAATCTTTTTTTATTTTTTGTAGAGATGGGGTCTCACCTTGCTGCCCAGGCTGGTCTTGAATTCTTGGGCTCAAGCAGTCTTCTTGCCTTAGCTAAGATTACAGGTATTGAAACATCATGCCTGGCTTTGCTTTCTACTTTTTAAAGTTTTTTAAATTAAAAATGAAGACACAAACACACACATTAGTCTAGGCCTAGAAAGGGTCAGATCATTAATATCACTGCCTTCCACCTCCACATCTTGTCCTATTGGAAATTCTTCAGGGGTCATAATATGCATAGAGCTAGAGCTGTCATCTCCTACAACAATGCCTTCTTCTGGAAAACCTCCTGAAGGACATGCCTGAGGGTATTTTACAGTTAACTTTTTTTTTTTTTTTTTTTTTTTAAGTAAGTAGTAGTATACTCTAAACCAGGTCAGGCACAGTGGCTCACACTCGTAATCCCAGTGATTTGGGAGGCCAAGGCAGGAGGATGGCTTGAGGCCAGGAGTTTGAGACCAGCCTGGACAACATAATGAGAACCCCAACCCTACAAAAAATTTTTTGGAAATTAGTGAGGCACTGTGGTGCAGGCCTATAGTCCTAGCTACTTGAGAGGCTATGGTGGGAAGATTGCTTGAGCCCAGGAGTTTGTGGTTACAGTGAGCTATGATCACGTCATTGCACTCCAGCCTGGGCAAGAGAGCAAGACCTTGTCTCTAATTAAAAAATAATAACAAAAGTATAGTGAACACATAAACTAGTAACAGTTTATATCATTATCAAGCATTATGTACTACTATACATAAATGTATGTGCTATACTTTTATATGACTTGCAGTGCAGTACGTTTGTTTACACCAGCATCACCATTAGGAGTAATGCATTACATTACAATGCTACAAAAGCTAAGAAGTCCCTATACTTTTTCAGCTCCATTATACTCTTATGGGACCGCCATAGTATAAGCAGTCCATCGTTGACCAAAGCATTGTTATGCAGTACATAACAATGAATATATATGAATATATATTCATTCGCTGGGTTAGACAGAAACCTGATTAGTTCTCCAGGCCATAGGGACTCAGGCTCACCTCAAATTTTGCTGCAATCATAAAGGCAGTAGCACCAAGGAGTTGTAACTTATCCTTCCTGCATACTGCCTTCATTAGATAGAGATCCACCAGTTTCACTGCCAAGTACAGGGTCTCATGGGTCATCTCAAAGGACACCTGGAGGAATACAAACATGACACAGATTTGCATATTATCCAGCTCCAAAGTCACCTCCAGATAGATCTAGCTACCTGGACTGTGTGTAACATCAAGAACAATCCTGGCTAGCTGGGACTCTGCTATGAATGCAGAAACTGCTTTAGCTAGGTTCCTGTGTGTATCTCCTGTGCCTCTGAGGACACTGGCATTATCTATCCTTACAAATTTGGGTAGTTGACCAGCTTTACAAATCAGAGAGAAATGCTCTGCCTTCTCTATAAAAGCCTTGAGTGGAAATATCCTCTCCCCTTGATCTCTAATACTTTCCTTCTTTCCCCATTTGCTGCCAACTTGTATGGTGATCTCCCAAAAGAGATGTTTATTTAGCTCTGAAATATGGAAACTCACTTATTAGTTTATTCATATACTACTTTCTCTTCCCAACTAGATATGCTATTAAAATATATCAATTGAGAGCAGACACCAATAGCACAATTTGGAAGTGAGCTCAAAGGCTGGAGAAGCCAAACTGGAATTAAAGTATTAATAATATAACCCCCTTCCCTTCTTTTTCTTTTCTGATTTTACTTGAGTTCTCTCTCATTTTTTTCTTAGTCTAGCTAATCGTTTGTCTATTTTACTTACCGTTTCAAAAAACTAACTTTTTGTTTTGTTGATCTTTTGTATTTTTTTAGTCTCTATTTCATTTGGTCTTTATTATTTCTTTCCTTCTACTAATTTTGGGTTAAAGCAGTTCTTGCTTTTCCAGTTCCTTAAGGTACCTTGTTAAATTGTTTGATATTTGTTGAATTTTAAAATAAAAATTTGCTATAAAATTTCCTCTTAGTACCACTTCTGTTTTATCCTGCAGGTTTTGGTATGTTGTATTTCTATTTACATTTGTTTCAATAATTTGATTTCCTTCTTAATTTCATTGACCCATTTGTCATTCAGGGGCATGTTTTTTAATGCCCATGTATTTGTACAGTTTCCCAACTTCCTCCTGCTATTGATTTCTAGTTTCTGTTTCCTATTTATTCTTCACCAACTCCACAAAACCATCTCCTATAGCCCTAGTCCCATGGTTTGTGCTGGCCCATGCAGTATCTTTCTGCAAATTAGAAAAGAAGTACCTTCTTTGGGTAAATGAAGCCCTTCAAGCATATATCTTATCAAGTAGATAATGCATTTATATGAATTAGCCAAAGGTTACTCCTGCCTCAGGGCACAGCAGTCCCACAGCCAGGGTGTACAGTTTAGCAAACAAAGTGTGAGCTAGATTCTACTGGCGGCTTCAGCCTTGACTAGAGACCTTGTGTAGGCATAATTTGCACAAGAGTCTCACCCAATTTTCAGTGCCGCTGCTTCCTCACAACACCTTGGGTTCTTAGGATTCAAGAATAAAATCTGTCCTCATCCAACAACTCAACCAATGCATGAATATTCTCTTTAACATCTCCACCAAGTAGTTGTTTAGGTCCTGCCATACAAACCTCCAAATATAGCCCAATCTCTTTTTGAATGGCTTTAAGAGAAAATTATTCCTTATATTGAGTGACATTACCCTCCCTGTAAGTTTCACTTAATTGGACCTCCTCTTGTATAGGTTACTCTTAATGACTGGTACCTAGATGATCAAAAAGTAGGTCAATGAGAAGCACTGGAGAAACTGAGGTATATTTTCATCGATGAATAATTATCAGAAGATGGTCCAATATAATGGTTCAGCAATATATTATATTTACATATATATATTAAATTTTTGAATAACAGAAATACCAAGAAACAGTTCCTACTGTTTCTGGAATATGGCCATGGATCTACTGAGAAATCTGTTCTGTGTTAGTTTCCTATTGGTGCCTGATATAGTTTGGCTGTTGTCCCCTCTAGATCTCATGTTGAATTGTAATCCCCAATGTGGGAAGTGGAGCCTGGTGGGATAGTGTTTGGGTCATGGGGATAGAGCCTGCATGGCCTGGTGCTGTTCTGGCAACAGTGAGTTCTTGTGAGATCTGCTTGTCTAAAAGTATGTGGCACTTTACCCCACCCCTTTGCTCCTGCTTTTGCCATGTAACAGCCTGCTCCTGCTTCGCCTTCTACCACAAGTACAGGCTCCCTGAAGAGAAATCAAGCAGATATCAATACCATGTTTATATAGCCTACAGATCTGTGAACCAATTAAACATCTGCTTTTTTTTCCTTTTTAATTTTTGTAGAGACAGAGTCTTGATATGTTGCCCAAGTTGATCTCAAACTCCTGGCTTCAAGCAATTCTTCCAAAGTGCTGGGATTACAGGCATGAGCCACCATGCCCAGTCAAGCCTCTGCAAAAGAAAAATAAATATTGGGACCCCACAATCACTAAGCTAAAGAGAAAAGTCAAGCTGGGAACTGCTTAAGACAAATCTGTCTTCCATTCTATTCAGTCATCCCTCTGCTCAGTGAGATAAATGCATACCTGATTGGTTCCTTTGGTAAAGCTAATCAGAAACACAAAACAATGCAACCATTTGTCTCTTATCTACATATGACCTGGAAGCCCCCTCCCCACTTCCAGTTGTCCCACCTTTCCAGAGTGAACCAGTGTACACCTTACAAATGTTGACTGAAATCTCATTTCTCCCTAAAATGTATAAAATCAAGCTGTGCCCTGACCACCTTGGGTACATGTCATCACGACCTCCTGAGGCTGTGTCATGCAAGCAAAATAAACTCTCTAAATTGACTGACAACTGTCTCAAATATTTTGAATTAACACCTCTTTTTAAAATAAATTACCCAGTCTCCGGTATTTCTTTGCAGCAATGCAAGAATTGCCTAACACAGAAAATTGGTATCAAAGAATGGGGCATTGCTATAAAGATACCTGAAGATATGGAAGCAACTTTAGAACTGGGAAGCAGGCAGAGGATGGAAGCATTTGGAGGGCTCAGAAGAAGAGAGGAAGAGGAGGGAGTCTGAAACTAAAGGAATGTCAGGAGAAACGGATGGGAAGAGCCCATGCATAAGAAAAGGAATGACTACCACGTTAAGTACCAAGAAATTACATTCAGGTGATTATGAAAAATAAAAAGAGGCTAGGAATGGAAAGCAGCAGTTCTCTAAGGATAATGCCTCTGTTAGCAAATTCACAGCCAGTGCTTGAATAGCCTTCTTCTAGTACCTCACCATAGGCACTTGGCCACTTATGCATGCATGCATGCATGCATGCATGTTGGTATCAAGTGGTAACATCAAAGTGTGTGCATTATATCTGAATTAATGGTTAAAATCTAGAGTCAATAAATATTTAAAACAGCAGCTGTGTCACTTATAGCAATTTTCCTTCCTTGAATGTAAGGCGAAACCCTTCTAACATAATTCTACCACTTGGAACCACATAGAACAAGTCTAATCCTTCTTGTGGCAGGCCTTTAACTACTGAGGATAGTTATTATGTCTCCTATAAATCTTTCCCACTCTAGACCAAATAACTGTACCTCCTCTAACTGTTCTTCACATGATATGTTTTTCAGCCCCCTCAGCATCAGGCTCCAAATGAAAGTATTTGTGCTGGTCAGAGTACAGTGGCAGTGCTCTGGGTAATTTCAAGCAGCTACAACAAATGTGGACAAGAAGCCCTTCAACACATTAGCAAGATTCTCTCTTTTCTTCACAAGTGCCTCTAGTTAGAACACTCTTTCAATTCTTCAGAAACAACTGCTCTCCCTATCTAGAAGTAGGTAAGAGGAAACAATAGGGAAGTGACAAATCAAAACTATAGAACATATAAAGAATACTCTTATTCTTGCACTAGGAGACAAGTCTGATAAAATACACCTCAAATTCCAAAACTCAAAGATCACCTACAAATACAAACGAAGAAAATCAACCATATATATATATATATATATATATATATATATATATAGTAATTTTTAAAGGAGAAAAGTCCTGAAGAATCAGAGCAAGTGTCTATCTATGACACTTGATCTGAGTTCTAGTACTCTAAAGAACTGGAATATGCTTTTAAAGAGCAGACCCTCAACAAGGTCTGAGAGGACACTGAATCTATGAAAAGAGAACATTCTGGGACCCAGAAAGACTGATTTCTGATGAAAAAAGGGACTAACTTAAACAATGTAATGGAGGCAATGAACAGCATATTACATACTGCCAAACCAAATTGATTATTCCAAAGGCTACCTTAACATATTTTCCCAGAATTAAGAGATAAAAGAAAGTTGAAGATATTGAATAATAACTTGAGGGAATAAATTCTGGACACACGCACACACACACACACACACGGAGAGAAAAGGCAGAAGAGTAATAATGTCAAAAAATAAAAGATAAAAATTTATCTGAGTTAAAGAAAGAATGAACTTTTAGATTGAAAGGACTCACAATATATCAGACAAAGTTAAGGAAAACAGGTTTACATCTAGAAATGTTAAAAATAATTATCCATAGGGAAGATAATGTATTAAATAATAATAATCTGGATCTAAAAGCCTAGACTATTTTAACTAAAACCAGAAGAAGATAAAATATGCAAATTATCCCATCTTACTTGAGGGGAAATTAACAGACCAGGTCTATCAAGAGTTGGTTAACCAAAGACTATATTCCCATAAAAGGATATCATGCAGCCGTTCAAAAGAATACGGTAGATCTATACTTATATGGAAACATGACCAAGGCTTATTTCTTAAAAAAGCAAAGTCCAGAGCAATGTGTACAGCACAACCTATTCATATTATTCATACAACCAAATAGCATATAACCCACACCCATTAAAAGCTATATTTTATGTATTGCTCATATAACAGGATGTTAAAAAAAAAAAAAACTTTAAAAAAAGTGATAAAACACACAATAAAGGATCTGTAAGGATATACCCTAAACAATTTATAGTTGCTAACCCAGAGTTAGGAGAAAAGAATTATTAAAAACACACACACACACATATGAACACTTACACATACACACTGTGAACAACTGTAAACCTGAAACAGCCAATCCTTCTGGATGGATCCTCAGTGGCTAACTGGGCCTAAATTTAAAATATAGCCAAGTGACCATTTGCTGACTAGAGGTCATATAAGTGCTCAGAGGTCTACAGAAAACTCACATCTTTTTAACTTTGAGACTTTTGGAATTCATCTGCATTGGCCAATCAGGGCTCAGCTGTATCAACCAATCAGAACCCAGCTGTGTATACCATATACCAAACAGAACTAAGTAAGTTTGAATATTTCATTTGGATGAATAGACCTAATTGGTAACCTGGGTGGGAACTTGGAAAACCTAAACGCTTAATTTTTTCTCAGGAGCACATCTTTGTCTTACACTAAAGGTTGTATATCTCCTGGTTTGCAAACTGTTCACTGGAATAAAGTCTCTTTCCTCAAAATTCCTTTTCAGAGAACTTTTGTTAACAATGCATATTATAAGCACATATTAATTTTTCAGTTAAAATATTGTATAGGTCAGGGAGGTAAAGGTAGGATAGCAGAGGTAAAGAAATGCCAGGAGAAATTAACTAAACAACAGTATTTGTGAGTAGTTACCATACTGCTCTTAGGCTTGGATAAATTAGAAAAACTAAATTAGCATATAAATTATATAATTATTAAGCCAAAATTAATATAATGATCATTGTACCCTATACAGAATACAGTACTTCAGTGAATCATTTATAAAAACTTATTATATCTAAAACCATGAAGAAAACCTTATTAACTTTAAGAAAGAAATTATCATTCAGGTCACATGTTCAATACACAATGAAATAAATCTAGAAATTGATAATAAAAGGATAAATCAAAGAAAAGGAACATATTTTTTAAATGTTTTGTTTTTAAATAAGGAACATATTTTATCATATTTATACTTAAAAAGGAACATATTTTAAGCACTAAGAAAACAAAAAACAGGGTCAAAGAGGAAATAAAAATTGCGACTCCAGATTACTGAGAAAAATCAAGAGAGCTACAACACTATTTTTCAAAACTAATGGGATATACTCAGAATTATATTTAGAAGAAAATGTATAGCTTTGGATCTTTTGTTATTAAGAATAAAACAGACTAAGTATTCAATTCAAGAAGTAGGGAAAATAACAAAACAAACCTTAGTAAAACAAGAATAAAATAAAAATAAAAGCAGATGTTAAATGAATTTTTAAAACAGAAAATGTATACATTTACCCATGAGCTGGTTCTTTGAAAAAACCAGAGGATTTTTTTTAAAAAAACTGTTTGTGAGGAAAATTGAGAAAAAGAACATGTATATATGAACGCAACACATGTGAGGCAGATAACACATCACATACACTATGAATGAGAAAGTAAGTCATTACAAAGGGTTATAAAATGATACGATGATAACAATACATCCAAGAAATGGATATGTTTTTAGGAAAATATAAACTACTAAGCCCAGTGTGGTAGCTCATGCCTGTAATCCCAACACTTTGGGAGGCTGAGGTGGGTGTATCATTTGAGGTCTGGAGTTCAAGACAAGCCTGGCCAACATGGTAAAACGCCATCTCTACAAAAAGTACAAACATTAGTCACGCAGTAGTGGTACCCACCTGTAATCCTAGCTACCCCAGAGACTGAGACAGGAGAATCACTTGATCCTGGGACGCGAAGATTGCGGTGAGCTGAGATTGCACCACTGAACTCCAGTCTGGGCAACAGAGTGAGACCCTGTCTCAAAAAAAAAAAAAAAAAAAGACTTCCACCAAGATGGCTGAATACGAACAAACAGCTCCGGAGAGCAGTTCCCAGCAAGAACGGTGCAGAAGGTGAGTGATCTCTGCATTTCCAACTGAGGTACCAGGTTCATCTCAATGGGACTAGTTGGACAGTGGGTGTAGCCCAGGGAGGGCAAACTGAGGCAGGGTGGGGCGCTGCCTCACCCGGGAAGTGCAACAGGCTGGAGGACTGCTCTCCTACCCAATGGAGGCCATCGGGGACTTTTCCAGCCACTCCAGCTCTCTGGTTCAGATACTACACTTCTCCCACCGTCTTTTCAGCCCACAGATCAGGAGACTCCTGCCTGGCCGACAAGTGCTATGGGTTTCCAGCACAGAACTGGGCAGCCATTTCAGCTGGCACTGTGGATTTTCAGCACAAATCTCAGCAGCATTTTAGCTGGCACCTAGAATGCCTGCAAGGCAGAGCCACCCATTCCCCTGGAAAAAAAAAGGGGGCTGAAGGCAGGGAATCAAGTGATCTGGCTCGGCAGGTCCCACCCCCACAAAGACCAGCAAACTGAAACCCACTGGCTGGAGATATTTGCAGCTAGCACAGAAGTTTGAGCTGGACTCGGGTTGGTCGGGCTCTGTGGGGGGAAGGGCATTCGCCATTACCAAGGCACTCTGCCATTACTGTGGCAGTCCGCCATTACCAAGGCAGTTCTAACCTTACCTGTGTAAACAAAATAGCAAAGAAGTTTACACAGCAGCTGGGCAGAATCTGTTGCAGGTCAGCAATGCCTCTATAGGCAGATTGTGACTAGACTCCCTCCTTGCTGGGCAGGGTATCTCTAAAAAATGGCAGCAGCCCATCAAGGACTTATAAAGCCCCACCTTCCTGGGACAGAGCACCTGGGAAAAGGGGTGGTTGTGATTTCCACCGCAGCAGACTTAAATGTCCCTGCCCAGCAGCTCTGAAGGGAGCAACGGAGCTCCCAGCACAGCACTTGAGCTCTGATAAGGGACAGACTGCCTCCTCAAGTGGCTCCCTGACTCCCATATATCCAAAGAGACACCTCATACAGGAGAGCTCTCGCTGACATGTGGTGGGTACTCTTCAGGAACGAAGATATCAGAGGAAGGAACAGGCAGCAATCCTTGTTATTCTACAGCCCCTGGGGGTGATTCCCAGGCAAGCAGGGTCTGGAGTGGACCTCCAGCAGACCTGCAGCAGAGGGGCCTGACTGTTAGAAGGAAAACTAAATAACAGAAAGAAATAGCTTCAACATCAACAGAAGGGATGTCCACTCAGAGACCCCAACTGAAAGTCATCAACTTCAAAGACCAAAGGTAGATAAACATACAAAGATGGGAAGAAACCACTATAAAAAGGATGAAATCACCAAAAACCAGAATGCCTCTCCTCCTCCAAGGGATCACAACTCCTCACCAGTAAGGGAAAAAAACTGGATGGAAAATGAGTTTGATGAATTGGCAAAAGCAGGCCTCAGAAGGTGGCTAATAACAAACTTCTCTGAGCTAAAGAAACACGTTCTATCCCAATGCAAAGAAACCAAGAACCTTGAAAAAAGTTGGACAAAATGCTAACTAGAATAACCAGCTTAGAGAAGAATATAAACATCTTGATGGAGCAGAAAAACACAGCATGAGAACTTCGTGAAGCATACACAAGTTTCAATAGCTGAATTGATCAAGCAGAAGAAAGGATATCAGACATCAAAGATCAACTCAATGAAATAAAATGAGAGGGCAACATTAGAGAAAAAAGAGTGAAAAGAAGTGAACAAAGCCTCCAAGAAATATGCCATTATGTGATAAGACCTAATCTATGATTGGTGTACCTGAATGTGATGGGGAGAATGAATCCAAGCTGGAAAACACTCTTCAGGATATTATCCAGGAGAACTTCCCTAACCTAGCAAGACAGGCCAATATTCAAATCCAGAAAATAACAGAGAACACCACAAAGATATTCCTCAAGAAGAGCAACTCCAAGGCACATAATAGTCAGACTCACCAGGGTTGAAATAAAGGAGGAAATGCTAAGGGCAGCCAGAGAGAAAGATAGGGTTACCCACAAAGGGAAGCCCATCAGTCTCACAGCGGATCTCTTGGCAGAAATCCTGCAAGCCAGAAGAGTGTGGGGGTCAATATTCAACATCCTTAAAGAAAAGAACTTTCAACCCAGAATTTCATATCCAGCCAAACTAAGCTTCATAAGTGAAGGATAAATAAAATCCTTTACAGACAAGCAATTGCTGAGAGATTTCATCACCATCAGGCCTGCCTTATAACAGTTCCTGAAGGAAGCACTAAACATGGAAAGGAACAACCAGTACCAGCCACTGTAAAAATGTACCAGTGGTAAAGACACAATGAAGAAACTGTGTCAACTGTGATGTGGTGCTGAGAAGAATGTATATTCTGTGGATTTGGGGTGGAGAGTTCTGTAGATGGCTATTAGGTTTGCTTGGTCGAGATCTGAGTTCAAGTCCTGGATATCCTTGTTATTTTTCTGTCTCGTTGATCTGTCTAATATTGACAGTGGAGTGTTAAAGTCTTCCACTATTATTGTGTGGAAGTCTAAGTCTCTTTGTAGGTCATTAAGAACTTGCTTTATGTATCTGGGTGCTCCTGTGTTGGGTGTGTATATATTTAGGATTGTTAGCTATTCTTGTTGCATTGATCCCTTTACCATTATGTAATGCCCTTCTTTGTCTCTTTTGATCTTTGTTGGTTCAAAGTCTATTCTATCAGAGACTAGGATTGCAACTCCTGTTTTTGTTTTTGTTTTTTTTTTTTTTTGCTCTCCATTTGCTTGGTGGATCTTCCTCCATCCCTTCATTTTGAGCTTATGTGTGTCCTTACATGTGAGATGGGTTTCTTGGATACAGTACACCGATGGGTTTTGATTTTTTATCCAATTTGCCAGTCTGTGACTTTTGATTGGGGCATTTAGCCCATTTACATTTAAGGTTGTTATGTGTGAATCTGATTCTGCCATTTTGATGCTAGCTGGTTGTTTTGCCCATTAGTTGACAGTTTCTTCATTGTGTCGATGCTCTTTACCATTTGGTATGTTTTTGGAGTGGCTGGTACTGGTTGTTCCTTTCTATGTTTAGCTACCATTTGGTACGTTTTTGCAGTGGCTGGTACTGGTTGCTCCTTTCCATGTTTAGTACTTCCTTCAGGAGTTCTTGTAGGGCAGGTCTTGTAGTGACGAAATCTCTCAACAATTGCTTCTCTGTAAAGGATTTTATTTCTCCTTAACTTATGAAGCTTGGTTTGGCCAGATATGCAATTCTGGGTTGGAAGTTATTTTCTTTAAGGATGTTGAATATTGGCCCCCACTCCCTTCTAGCTTGTAGAGTTTCTGCCAAGAGATCCGCTGTGAGTCTGATGGTCTTTCCTTTGTGGGTGACTCGACCTTTCTCTCTGTCTGCCATTAGGATTTTTTCCTTCATTTCAATCCTGGTGAATCTGATGATTATGTGCCTGGGGTTGCTCTTCTTGAGGAATATCTTTGTGGTGTTCTCTGTATTTCCTGGATTTGAATGTTGGCCTGCCTTTTTAGGTTGGGGAACGTTCTCTTGGATAATATCCTGAAGAGTGTTTTCCAACTTGGATTCATTCTCCTCGTCACATTCAGGTACACTGATCAAGCATAGATTAGGTCCTTTCACATAATCCCATATTTCCTGGAGGCTTTGTTCATTTCTTTTCACTCTTTTTTTCTCCAATTTTGCCTTCTCATTTTATTTCATTGAATTGATCTTGTATCTCTGATATCCTTTCTTCTGCTTGATCGATTCAGCTGCTGAAACTTGTGCATGCCTCGCAAAGTTCTCCTGCTGTGTTTTTCAGCTCCATCAAGTCATTTATGTTCTTCTCTAAGCTGCTTATTCTAATTAGCATTTTGTCTAACCTTTTTTCAAGGTTCTTAGTTTCTTTGCATTAGGTTAGAACATGGTCTTTTAAGTCAGAGAAGTTTGTTATTATCCACCTTCTGAAGCCTGCTTCTGTCAATTCATCACACACATTTTCTGTCTTGTTTTGTTCCCTTGATGGTGAGGAGTTGTGATCCCTGGGAGGAGAAGAGGTGTTCTGGTCTTTGAAGGTTTCATCCTTTTTGCGCTGTTTTTTCCCCATCTTCATGGATTTATCTCCCTTTGATCTTTGAAGTTGGTGATTTCGGGAGAAATCTCTGAGTGGGCGTCCTTTCTCTTGCAGTTGGAGCTATATCTTTTTTGGCCTGTAGAGGGGCTGCTGGGCTGCCTCGGATTCAGTCAAGTTGCTGGGTGGGAGGTCTTCCCCTGGAGTCTTTTTGCAGGTGAAATGAGCCCCACCCTCCCAATGGCGTCTCTCCTTCCCTGAGCTCGATCTTTCTGGTTGGGGTCAAACTGGTGTATTCGTTGCCAAGCTCTCTGGCACGCAGCTTCAGTTTGAGTTTTGTGGGGGGTGGGGCTTGCCAGGCCTTATGACCTGTTTCCCTGCTTTCAACTCTGCCTCTTTCTGTGGGACAGGTTGTTCTGTCCCACTTCACTAGTCTAAACTTCTACCCTGGTCCAGCTGACCACTTATAGCACCAGGCAGGAGCCATCACACAGATTTGCATCAACAACCCACAGCACTCCTCAGTCTGGCAGGGCTCTCGTGGACCAGGGGTTGCAGGAGGGATGAGGTAAGCACAGGACCAGAATCAGAGCACCGAGGTGGTGAAGTCCCCCAATTCCCCAAGCTGGCTGCATGTTCCAGGTGGGGACTTGCCCCATCCTGTCTTGGTTCATTCTCCCTGGGCGGCTCTCACTCTGCTTTGGATCCCTCCCTAGGCTACTTTCAGAGTCCTTCCAGTCCCCCAAAAATGAACCTGGCACCTCACTTGGAATCGTGAAGTCTTCTAGCCCTCTGCATCTCATTTGCTGGGAGCTGCATTCCAGTGTTGTCTCCTCATAGCATCTTGGTGCTGCCCACCCCCTCCCTAACTCATTTTATGAGACCAACATCATCCTGATACCAAAACCTGAAAGAGACACAACTAAAAAAGAAAATTTCAGGCCAATATCCATGATGAACATCGAAGCAAAAATCTTCAATAACATATTGGCAAACCAAATGCAAGAGCACATCAAAAAGCTTATCCATCACAATCAACTGGCTTCATCCTGGGGATGCAATGCTGGTTCAACATATGCAAATCTATAAATGTAATCCATCACATAAACAGAACCAAAGACAAAAACCACATGATTATCTCAATAGATGCAGAGAAGGCTTCTGACAAAATTCAACAGTGCTTTATGCTAAAAACTCTCAATAAACTAGGTATCAATGGAACATATCTCCAAATAATAAATGCTATTTAGGACAAACCCACAGCCAATATCATACTGAATGGGCAAAAACTGGAAGCATTCCCTTTGAAAACTGGCACTAGACAAGGGTGCCCTCTCTCACCATTCCTATTCAACATAGTATTGGAAGTTCTAGTCAGAGCAATCAGGTAAGAAAAAGAAATAAAGGGTATTCAATTAGGAAAGAAGAAATCAAATTGTCTCTATTTGCTGACGACATGACTGTATATTTAGAAGACTCCATCGTCTCAGCCCAAAATCTTCTTAAGATGATAAGCAACTTCAGCAAAGTCTCAGAGTACAAAATCAATGTGCAGAAATCACAAGTATTCCTATACACCAATAACAGACTTAAAGAGAGCCAAATCAAGAACAAACTGCCATTCACAACTGCTACAAAGAGAATAAAATACCTAGGAATACAACTAAGAACGTGAAGGAACTCTTCAAGAGAACTACAAACCACTGCTCAAGGAAATGAGAGGACACAAACAGCTGGGAAAACATTCCAGGCTCATGGTTAGGAAGAATCAATATCATGAAAATGGCCATACCACCCAAAGTAATTTGTAGATTCAACGCTATCCCACCTTCTTCACAGAACTGGAAAAAGCCACCTTAAACTTCATATGGAACCAAAAAAGAGCCCACATAGCCAAGATAAATCCTAAGCAAAAAGAACAAAACTGGAGGTATCACACTACCTGACTTCAAACTATACTACAAGTCTATAGTCATCAAAACAGCATGGCACTGGTACCAAAACAGAGATACAGACCAATGGAACAGAACAGAGGCAGCAGAAGTAATGTCACACATCTACAACCATCTAATCTTTGACAAAACAGACAAAAACAAGCAATGGGGAAAGGATTCCCTATTGAATAAATGGTGTTGGGAAAACTGGCTAGCCACGTGTTGAAAGCTGAAACTGGACCCCTTCCTTATACCTTACACAAAAATTAACTCCAGATGGATTAAAGATTTAAACATAAGACCTAACACCATAAAAACCCTAGGAGAAAGCCTAGGCGATACCATTCAGGACATAGGCATAGGCAAGGACTTCATGACTAAAACACCAAAAGCAATGGCAACAAAAGCCAAAATAGACAAATGGGATCTAATTAAACTTAAGAGCTTCTGCACAGCAAAGGAAACTATCATTAGAGTGAATGGGCAACCAACAGAATGGGAAAAAAAATTTGTAAGCTACCCATCTGACAAAGGGCTAATATCCAGAATCTACAAAGAACTTAAACAAATTTACAAGAAAAAAACAAACAACCTCATCAAAAAGTGGGCAAAGGATATGAACAGACACTTTTCAAAAGAAGACATTTATGAGGCCAACAAACATGAAAAAATGCTCATCATCACTGGTCACTAGAGAGATGCCATCTCATGCCAGTTAGAATGGTGATCACTTAAAAATCTGGAGACAACAGATGCTGGAGAAGATGTGGAGAAATAGGAATCATTTTTCCACATCCTCTCCAGCATCTTCAACCATTGTGGAAGACAGTGTAGTGATTCCTCAGGGATCTAGAAATAGAAATACCGTTTGACCCAGCAATCCTATTACTGGATATATACCTAAAGGATTATAAATCATTCTATTATAAAGACACATGTACATGTATGTTTATTGCGGCACTGTTCACAATAGCTGAGACTTGGAACCAACCCAAATGCACATCAATGATAGAGTGGATAAAGAAAATGTGGCACATATACACCATGGAATACTATGCAGCCATAAAAAAGGATGAGTTCACGTCTTTTGCAGGGACATGGATGAAGCTGGAAACCATCATTCTCAGCAAACTGACACAAGAACAGAAAACCAAACACCACACTGTCCTCATTCATAAGTGAGTGTTGAACAATGAGAACACATGGACACAGGGAGTGGAACATCACACACCGGGGTCTGTTGGTGGGGGGTGAAGGGAGGGATAGCAGGGGGTGGGGAGATTGGGGAGGGATAGGATTAGGAGAAGTGCCTAATGTGAGTGATGGGGGGATAAAGGCAGCAAACCACCATGGCATGTGTATACTTATGTAGCAATCCTGTAAGATCTGCACATGTACCCCAGAACTTAAAATATAATTTAAAAAATGGAAAATATAAACTACAAAAACGACTCAAGAAGACAAAGAAAGCCTTACTAGGCCAATAACCATTGTTATTAGAAAAATTTCTCAAAGACTCATACACGAAAAATGGCACTATACATTGATGGGTTCATGGACAATTTCTTCAAGCAAAATACAATTCCTGTGTTAAACTTAGTACTGTCGGAAAATTTCCCTAATTATGTGATAAAGCTAGAGTAACTCTTTATAAAGACCTTTATTAAATACTTACTACACTTAATGAAGACAGCAAACTTCACTAGAAACTTAAAAATGAATCTGATTTATGAGTAAAGTTGCAAAAATTCTAAACAAAGTATATGTGTATCAAGTCCAAGAGTAAATTAAACAAATCATAACTAACTTCAGCAAAGTAGATGAATATAAAATACAGAAAAAAATCAAGTTTTCCCAATATACTAGCAATAAATTTAAAAAGGGAAAAAGGAGAACACTCATAACATTTTTAAAAATTCTCAATACTCAAGAAAAACATTTTTTAAGTTAGTGGGACCAATATGAAGAAAATTTTTAAAAATTTAAAATTGTAAAAGACCTGGGAAGTAAACTGACACAACGTAACTGGCTTAGAAAGTTCAATATTATAAAAATCTGTGATTTTTTTTTCCTGAATTAATCCTACTAGGCTATTTTTAAAAACTTGACAAAATTATTCTTACAGCTCACCTGGAAGAATTAATGTGCAAGAACAACCAGGAATATTTTATAAAAGATGAGTAAAGAGGCAATAAATGTATTACGAAGCCATAATAATTTTTAAAAAGCCTACTACTGATACTAGAGTAGACAAATAGATCAGTGGAAGAGAACTGGAAAGGCCACAAACAAACTGAAGTATGTATGATAAAGGTATCATTTCAAACCAGTGGATAATGAAAATAAATGGTGTTGGAATAACCGGATAATCATTGGAAAAAGGTGTTTATATTCTGGCACCAAACAGACTAAGGATTTAAAAGTAGAAATGAAACTATAAATATTCTAGAAAAAATTTGGAGAAATATTTATAAAATTCTGGACTAATGACTTTCGTAAGCAAGACACAAATCTTAAAGATATAAGGGAAAGAAAACTGATAAACTTGACTACTTAAAATGTCAATTTTTGTGTCAGATGAGAACACGAGGACTAAGGGAGAGGAGCATGACACACTGGGGACAGTTGGGGGGGTAGGGGAGAGACAGTGGGGAGTGGGGAGGGATAACATGGGGAGAAAAGCCAGATATAATAGGCACCTAAAGTTAAATAAATAAATTTTTTTAAAATGCCAATTCTTCTGTACATCTAACTAAAATAACACATTAAAAATGTTCATTTATCAGATGGTAAAAAATATAAATTGTGTTGATAAGATTATGGGCAAATAAGCATTTTCATTCAGTAATGGTAAAAGCATAAATGGTCATGACATTTCAGAAGGATAGTTGTCAACATGTACAAAAATTTTTCATGTGCATGTTTTGATCTAATAATCCTATTCATAGTCATCTGTTCCAGCGAAAAAATAGTAAAATTATAAAAAAATGCACATATATGTATATTCACTACAGGTTTATTTCAAATAACAATATTTGAAAATAACCTAAATGTCCATTAATAGCAGGATGGGTATGACAGAAGAGAAATACCATACTGCAAACAAAATAGATGTAAAAATATGTCACGTTTACTGGAAAGATGTTTGCAATCATATAACCATTGCTATATGAGAATTGCTATATGAGAAAAAGGTCAGAAATAAATATAAAGAAGACATAATAATCCTAAATGTGTATGTTCCTAACAGAACTTCAAAAAACACAAAGCAAAAAATGACAAAACTTAGACAAATCCACAATTATAGTTGAAGACTTCAGTACTCCTCTCTCAGTAACAGAATTAGTACACAGAAAATCACTACGGATAATAAAGAAATTAAACCAAAAGCAAGAAAAAAGGAAACTATTTTTAAAACTATAAAATTTAGAGCAGATATAAGAATATTAAAACAGAAAAATAAAGAAAAATGGATGAAACCAAAATCTGTTTTTTTGGAAAGATGAATAAAATTAATAAACCTCTAGCAAGACTGATAAACAAAAAAGAGAGAAGACACAAATTACCAGTATCAAGAATGAAAGAGTGAACACTATGAACATCTATGCACATAAATTCAACAACTTAGATGGAAGGGACCAACTCCCTGAAAACCACAAAATACCAAAAGTCACCCAATATGAAATAGATAACTTAAATAACCTTATAACTATTAAATAAATGATATTCTTCACTGAAAACCATTTAGGAAAATAACCCTCCAGGCACTGATATTTTCACTTGCAAATTCTACCAAACATTTAAAGAAGAAATAACATTAATTCGACACATCTCTTCCAGAAAACAGAAGGGTGGGGTTATTTCCCAATTTACTTTACAAGATCACTATTATTCTGATACCAGAACAAAAACCAAAAAACAAAAGCCAACCAGAACACTACAAGCCAACATCCCAACATCCATCATAAACGTAGATGTAAAAATCCTCAAGAAAATATTGGCAAATAAAATCCAGCAATACATAAAAATAATATACCAGGACCAAAAGGGGTTTATCTCAAGAATATAAAAATAAGGTTGCTTCTATTTTTGAAGATCAATTGATATCTTACTACATTAGTCTAAATCCAAAAAAAAATTGTATCAATAGATTCAGGAAAAAAGCATTTGACAAAATCCAACATTTATTCATGATAAAAAATACATTACACAGCACCAAACTAGAAATAGAAAGTAACTTTCTCAACGTGATCAAAGGTATTTACAAAAATCCTACAGTTAAAATCACACTGATAGTTAAAGTCAATGCTTTCCTCCTAAGATCACGTGCAAGGCAAGGCTGCCCACTCTTACTGCTTCTATATCAATATCATAATGGAAGTCTCAGGCAGTATAATAAAACACGAAATAAAAAGCATGGAGATTAGAAAGGAAGAAATAAACTGTCCTTATTTGCAGATGACACAATTATCTATGTAGATAACCCCAAGAACTCTACAAAAAAGAACTCCTAAGACTGAGTTTTAGCAAAGTCACAGAATACAAGGCCAACACACAAATATCAATCATATTTCATACTGGCAATGTACAAATAGAAAGCTAAATTTAAAAAAAAAACATCATTTACAATAGCTTCAAGAAAAGAAAATATTTTTTATAAATCTAACAAAACATATATAGGATCTGTATGATGAGAAAAATAAATCAAAAAAAAAAAAAGAAAATTTAAATAAATGGGGAGACATACCATATCCTGGAAGATTCAACATAGTAAAGTGTCAATTCTATCCGAATTCACCTATAGATGGGTATTGGGGTTCCCCAAGGCCACCTCCAGCACAATGATTTCCTAGGAGAGCTCAGAGGACTTAGTATATAGTAATACTCATGACTATGATTTATTTCAGGGAAAGGATACAAAGTAAATCAGCAAAGGGATAAGAAGCATGGGGCAAAGTCTGGAAAAAGCCACAAGCAAGCTTCCAAGAGTCCTGTCAGTAGAGTCACTTCAGGATGCACTTGATTGCTCTAGCAACGAGTTCTGACAACAAATGGGAAGTACTGTCTACAAGAGAAGCTTACTATCACTCAGTGCCCAAAATTTTATTGGGAACTGGTCAAATAAACACTCTGTGCCTAGCATGTTCTGAAGTTCCAGACTCCCAAAAGGAAAGCAGGTGTCCAGCCTAAACTACATTGTTTGCATGAAGAGTTTAGGCATAGTAAGCCATGGTTATCATTCAGAGAAAGGTTTTTTTTTTTTTTTGGGTTTTTTTTTTTTGGTTTTTCATTTCTTTTTTTTTTTTTTTATTGCATTTCAGGTTTTGGGGTACATGTGAAGAACATGCAAGATTGTTGCATAGGTACACACGTGGAAATGTGATTTGCTG
The DNA here is from genome assembly GCF_009761245.1 of Sapajus apella. NCBI lineage: Eukaryota > Metazoa > Chordata > Mammalia > Primates > Cebidae > Sapajus > Sapajus apella. Next base: position 6,962,654 of record NW_022437043.1, on the reverse strand, counting down.
CCTTCCTCCCCATCACCTATATCTGGCATTTCTCCTTATGCTATCTCTCCCCAACTCCCCACCCCCCACTGTCCCTCCCCTATTTCCCCCCAACAGACCCCAGTGTGTAGTGCTCCCCTCCCTGTGTCCATGTGTTCTCATTGTTCAACACCCGCCTATGAGTGAGAACATGCGGTGTTTGATTTTCTGCTCTTGTGCCAGTTTGCTGAGAATGACGGTTTCCAGGTTCATCCATGTCCCTACAAAGGACACGAACTCATCGTTTTTGATGGCTGCATAATATTCCATGGTGTATATGTGCCACATTTTCCCTGTCCAGTCTATCATCGATGGGCATTTGGGTTGGTTCCAGGTCTTTGCTATTGTAAACAGTGCTGCAATGAACATTCGTGTGCATGTGTCCTTATAGTAGAACGATTTATAATCCTTTGGATATATACCCAGTAATGGGATTGCTGATTCAAATGGAATTTCTATTTCTAGGTCCTTGAGGAATCGCCACACTGTCTTCCACAATGGTTTAACTAATTTACACTCCCACCAACAGTGTAAAAGTGTTCCTATTTCTCCACATCCTCTCCAGCATCTGTTGTCTCCAGATTTTTTAATGATCGCCATTCTAACTGGCGTGAGATGGTATCTCAATGTAGTTTTGATTTGCATTTCTCTGATGACCAGTGATGATGAGCATTTTATCATATGTTTGTTGGCCTCAGAGAAAGTTTTATATCAGTGTAGGGACTGCTTACTGGCCAATTTTCCAGATTATCAGCCAAGGACCAACCTTGCAAACAGGCCTTTCTAGGGATAGCAGTATTGGGCCTATTATTTTAACTCTTTTGCATAAAATGTAACTCGATTCCAATCAAACTCCTAGAAATATTTTTAAGATATAAACTGATTCCAAAATTTATATAGAAAGGCAAAGGAACTAGAATAGCTAAAAGTTGTTAAAAAAAAAAAAGAATACAGTTGAAAATATCACAATAACCAGTTTTAAGACTAACTATATAGAAATAAAGACAGTGTGATATTGGTGAAGAAAGAGACACAGAGATCAAGGAAACAGGATATTGGTATAGACTCACAAAAACTGTTTTTAGCAAGGTACAAAAACAATCCTACACGTGGTGTTAAAAATTAGACATCCATATGCAAAAAAATGAACCTTGACCTAAACCTCACACCTTATACAAAAATTAACTAAAAATGGACTACAGAATTAATGTAACATGTAAAACTATAACCTTTTAGATAAAATATAGGAGACACGCCAAGCACAGTGGCTTATGCCTGTAATCCCAGCACTTTGGGAAGCTGAGGCAGGCAGATTACTTGAGGTCAGGAGTTCAAAACCAGCCTGGCCAACATGGTGAAACTCCGTCTCTACTAAAAATACAAAAATTAGCCAGGCATGGTGGTGAGCACCTGTAATCCCAGCTACTTGGAAGGCTGAGGCAGTAGAATCACTTGAACCCAGGATGCAGAGGTTACAGTGAGGCAAGACCATGCCATTTCACTCCAGCCTGGGCAACAAGAGAAAAACTTTGTCTCAAAAAAAATTATATTGTATACACACACACACACACACACACACACACACACACACACAGAGAGAGGGAGAGAGAGAGAGAGAGAGAGAGAGAGGGAGACTGTTCCTGACCTAGGTTTAGGCAAAGAGTTCTTAGAAGTAAGTACAATTGGCTGGGTGTGGTGACTCATGCCTGTAATCCCAGCACTTTGGGAGGCCAAGGCGGGTGGATCACGAGGTCAGGAGTTCAAGACCAACCTGGCCAAGAGGGTGAAACCCCATCTCTACTAAAAATACAAAAATTAGCCAGGCATGGTGATGACTGTCTATAATCCCAGCTACTCGGGAGGCTGAGGGAAGGAGAATTGCTTGAACCTGGGAGGCAGAGGTTGGGAGGTTGCAGTGAGCGGAGATCATGCCACTGTAATCCAGCCTGGGCAAAGAGCGAGACTCTGTCTCAAAAAAAAAAAAAAAAAAAAAAGTAAGTACAATCCATAAAGAAAGCATTGATAGACCAGACTTTATCAAAATTAAAAACTTTTGCTCTGGGAAAGACACTGGTAAGAGAAAGAAAACTACAGACTGAGAGGATATGCTTATAAATGACATATTCCACAAAGGATTTGTATCCAGAATATGTAAAGAGCTCTCATAACTTGATACTAAGAAAATGAACCACCCTATTTATAACTGGGCAAAAGACTTGAATAGATATTTCATCAAAGAGGATATATGCATGACAAGTATGGTTGTCAACATTATCAGCCCTTAAGGAAATAAAAATTAAAACTATGAGAAGATTCCTCTATACATCTATTAGATGGCTAAAATAATATACTAACAAAACCAAGTGCTGACAAGAATGCAGAGCAACCAGAACCCTCATGCATACGAGTGAGGATGCAAGATGTATGGCCACTCTGTGGCAATTTCTAATTAAGTTAAACATACACTTATCATATGTCCCAACAATCCCACTCCTGTGTGCTGACGTTAGAAATTAAAACATATATTCACATAAAAACCTGTATATTAATGTATATTTCTTTTCAAAAAATGGAAACAAACTAAATATCCGTCCACAGGAGAGTGGGTAAACTGTGATATATCCAAACCATAGAATACCACTCAGCAATAAAAAGAATGAACTAGTGATATCTGAAACAACTTGAATAAATCTTAAAGGCATCATGCTGAATGAAAGAAGCCATTCTCATAGGGTTACACACAACACAAATCATTTATACAATATGCTTGAAAGGGCAAAGAGATAGAGAATAGATCAGTGGTTTCCAGAAGTTAGGGGTAGGAGGTGGGTGTAACTCTAAAGGGATAACATACAGAAGTTTTTATGGAGTGGTCAAACTGTTCTATTTCCTAATCATAGTGGCAGTTACACAAATCTGTACATGTGTTAAAAATTCATAGAACTGTCACACTCTTCGGTATTTATCCCAGAGAAATAAAAACTATATTCACAAAGAAAACCCATATGCAAATATTCATAGTAGTTTTATCCTTAATGGCCAAAAACTAGTACAACCCAAATGTCCTTCAATAGGTGAACAGTTAAACATACCATATGTATTAGCCCATTTTCATACTTCTGTGAAGAAACACCCAAGACTGGGTAATTTATAAAGAAAAAGAGGTTTAATGGACTCACAGTTCCACATGGCAGTGGAGGCCTCACAATCATGGCAAAAGGTGAAGGAGGAGCAAAGGCACATCTTACATGGCAGCAGGCAAGAGAGTGCGTGCAGAAGAACTGCCTTTTATAAAACCATTGGATCTCATGAGACATATCCACTATCACAAGAACAGCATGGGAAAAGCCTGCCCCCATGATGCACTTACCTCCCACTGGGTCCCTCCCACAACACGTGGGGATTATGGGAGGTATAATTCAAGATGAGATTTGGGTGGGGACACAGCCAAACCATATTACCATGGTACATCCACACCATGGAATACTACTTAGCAACAAAAAGGAATTAACTATTCATACACACAACTTGGATGAATCTCGAGGGAATTATGGTGAGCAGTAAATATCAAGCTCGAAAGGCTATACACTGTATGATTCCATTAATATAACATTCATGACATAATGAAATTATAGAGATAGAAAACAAATAATTTGTCAGGGACAGGAAGGAGAGGGGAGGGAAATGGTTGTGGCTAAGAAAAAGTGGCATGAGGGATCCTTGTAGTGATGGAACAGTTCTGTGCCTTAACCATGGTAGTGATCACAAAATTTACACGTGAACAAATAGACTAAACATCTATTTACACATGTGATCAAATAGACTATACACACCCCCAAATAAGTGCATGTAAAATTGCTGAAATCTAAACAAAGTCTGTGGATTATAACAATGTTCATTTCCTAACTGTGACACTATACTACAGTTACGCCAGATGTTATTGTTGGGATAAATTAGGGTGAAGGGTACACAGGCTCTCTTTGTCTTTTTTTTCATTTCTTATGAATCAATTATTTCAAAACAAATATTAAAATTTTGTTGAACTACATATCCAAAAAGTCATTGTTGTTATTTGGTTATTTTAAAATATAAAAACCAAAGAATTATGAAAGCACTACATATAACTACAGTTATAAAAACAATATGATATTTTCTAGAACTGAGATTCGCTTTCAAGGAGTATACATTAATATAACTCGTGGAGCCTTATAAAAATATGTGTGCCTGGGACACATCACTACAATTCTGATTGGATAAGTCTGGGATAGGACCTGGGCATCTGATTCTGAGGTGCACCCCGAATGGATAAGCACTGCTTAAGATGGAAGGATAATATAGGCAAACAAATGAGAGCAGTGGTTTGGGGTTGCGGAATCACAGGTAATTATAATTTCTTACTTTGCTATAATATACATTTTTATGCAATAAAAATAACAAAAACTTTAAATAAAAAATATTTAGTTTGTCATTCCAACTGGCAGAGATACCTTTTCTCTGTAAGCCATTTATTTCCTATCCCTACTCCCAATTTCATGTCATCCAGGAATTTAATGAATACATTAAATTCCTCTGTTCTCATTTATATCACCAATGAGGATGCTAAGCAGAACAAAGTCCAATGGCAGTCACTAGAAATTTCTTTCCAACTTGGCAATGATAAGCAATCTTTGGGTTCTATTTCACTTAAGATCTACCCAAATTTTACTGTTATCTGATTTACTATTCTCTACCATTTTCATGCTTTGCTGATGTCCAAATATACTGTGTCTACTACAATTCCTTGGTCTTTCACTCCAAAATGAGCCTGAACCACTCCTCTGGTACTTAATAAAGGATATAAAACTATATTGTCTTTTCTTCTCAATTACATACTAAGACTGCTGGGCATAGACTGACCATGCTGTATGTTTCCTTGCAAACTCCATAGTGATTCATTCAATTCCATTCATTCAACAAATACTTACTGACCCCCTACTATATGGTATGTACTACAATGGGCTCTCCTTCCTTAATGTAAAATAATAATTAAGTATTCATAGCAGTATTCCCTCAATATCTAACCTTGGACAAACAGCTACCTGAAGGATGGTGCCACACTGTCCTTCCTATCATCCATTCCACCCAAAGCTTGAAAGACTTTGTCATCAACCCCAATCCAAATCACTAGATATACTTTTACATGGCTTTAAGAATGATAAAACAACCATACCATCACTGCCTTTTGTAGAAATAGTCTCTCCTTCCAATTAGTTCTCACAGTATTTTATCTGAAACATTCTTAGAGCACTTAGTATATTCTACTTTGTATTATACTTATTTGTCTGCATATCTTATGTTGCCTCCTACATCGTGAGCTCCTTGAGGGCAGGAACCATGGCTTATTCAACTCTGTAGACCCAGCACATTTTTACCATGTTTTTGGTTTGGCAGCCCTGAATGTAAAAGAGAATTGCTGCTCCTTAAGGCAAGATTTGTCAGGCTTACCTGCACCTCTACCAACCAGTCCACAAGAACAGCCCTCATGTTACCGGTGATTTCAATCTGCCTGTTCATGTAATCTGTAACTACAAACCGTTCCTGGAATCGATGAGAAAGAAATGTTAATAAACTCTTCTTGTAGTTCAAAATTGTAACTTAACAATTAACTTCTCCCTCATGATTCTAATTCCTCATTTTCAACTGGTATTAGATAGGAACAGATCAAAGTATCCTTTTCCAGGCAAGTTGCAATTATCCTTTGGGAAACAGACACATGTAATATTCAAGTGTCAGAGTGGATATTGAGGAGTCCAGGGGGAATAAGGGTGGAAACACATCTATAGCTGTAGACCAATGCCATAAAGTTTCTGCCCCTTCTTTGGAATTCAATCTAAAGCACAATACCACACTATGTAGAGCACTGCTTCTCAAACTTTAACACATATGCACTACTTGGGGATCATGTAAAACTTCAGATTCTGATTTAGAAGGTCTGGGATGGGGCTGGGTTTCTGCATTTCTAACAAGATCTCAAGTGAAACTGATACTGCTGAACCAAGGCTCACACTTTTAATATAACAAAGGTGTCTCTTACTTAGAGTATGCCAGAAAAAGTGTGGGCTTTGGAGTCAGTTAATCAATTTCACTCTCTCTACAAAGAGGATAGGTGGATCTGTAGGTGGATTTCCATCCACCCACCCTCTTACATATGACCTGCTAAAAATTCCACTTGGTAGATGATCTTCGTCTCATCTATTCCGTTTAGAGAGAGAGAGAGAAGAAACTTTGGAACTGATGAATATTAGTGGTAAAGGAGACTGGCAGATTTCAAAAGAGAAAGAAAAACTTCACCAGGTTGGAGAGCTGAAACAAAGATATAATTTTGCATACAATGCCAGAAACATGCATAGGGAAGGAAAGGAAAAATATCTCTAAGAACAGCCACTCAGAGACTATTTGACCATTTTTGTGTCTAAGACTGTCTTCTTACAGCAATTAGACGTGCAGGATTATGGTCTTCAAGGTAATCAGACTTTAGCCCATATCCCAGCTTTACCATATACCACTTAAATGACTCTCGGCAGTCTCCCCTATCTGTAACATCTACCATCGTGAAGTTACTGAGAGAATTAAGATAATATCTACAAATCTGTTAGTACAATGTCCAACTCATAGTAAGCTACCAATATGTTCGTTGTTGCTATTATTATTTTTATCATCATTATTATACCTCTTTCAACTTACATACTGAAGGATGGAAAGATGAGGAAATGAAAACTAGAAATCACTGTCCACTCCCCAACCCAAGCAACCTACACACCTCTCTCTCCTTCAGGTAACTGAAGATTTCCTTGACATACACTGGGTTGAAACTTGCATCACTGTTGTCCTCGTCAGTATCTTCCTGTGGGGTTATCTGCTTAGACATCAACGAAAAGAAATATTATGAGAAAAATTATTCTAAAGACTTAGCACATACTTATGAAGGATTACTCCTTTCTCCCCACTGTCTTCTTCTGCAAAGGTGTCTAAAGCCTTGCATATGCTGGGCCATAACACAGTATTCCTTGGCCCTGCAATCCTCATATGGCCCAGCGATCAAGAAATGCCTAGTCTTCCTTGTATATACTCTCACTGCCCTAGGAACAAGGGACCCTTTTTATAGGTAAGCTCAAGATTCTCCAAAACAGACATTCTTGTTTTATTATTTCAACTTTGTTACCTGTCTTCTTAGGTCCCTAATTATATCAATGCTTTGATCTGGTCTAATTCATCTTGGTAGTCTTTTCCTCCCTTCTACACCTTTGCCCAGGTTGTTTTGCCTACAAAAAGGACATTTCTCCTCCAGCTTGCTAAATATCATCCCTTCATTATTCAAATTTACAACGTAAAGACTACCTTCCTTGGGAGATGCTCCTATGAACTTCGCCCATTTTTGACTGAAACCCACTGTGATGCAAATTGCAATTACTAAAAAAGGCAATTTCCTGAATGAAATTACCTGACCGTTATTGCAAAGCCCAAGTATATAGCACAATAGTCCAGACACTTGTGGGTATTATTGGAATAAATACTTTCTGATTGCTTAGATCTATCACTGTGCTAATCAGGAAGACAAGAGATTCTACAAGGCCAACTTGATTGAAGAGAAAAATGCCAAAGAACCTGGGAAATGTATCCCATATCATGGGTAACCTCAGGATATAAAAGGTGAGAAGAGATGATTCTGCATCACCTATCATAAAATAAAACCAGAAGTAAATCCAACAAATATCACCCTCCCACTAGGTAGAGGGATACCCCCAATAACTTACTATATATGGCTCAATTGCTTAGGAAGATTAAATAAAAAAAAAATAAATAAATAAACTTTGCTAGCAGCCACCTCCAGGATATCAAAGAACACTATCTAATTTAAGAAGAAAGAGAGATGAATACCTCCTTTGGTGTTCGCTTGGCCTGTGGTGAGAAAGGTTCATCAGAAGCACATGCACTGGACTTGGTGGTGGTACTGGACTTGCCCACGCTGGTGATGGTAGCAATGCTGGACTTGCCTGTTACGGATTCACGAATGGTGCTAGACCCATATGGGCTGGTTCCAACTTGGGGGATCAATAATGTTTTGAGAAAGATGTCTTTCTTGCAGGTGGTACTCTCTTGTAAGGTCAATAGCTCCTTGAAGGACAATTCCTTCCCAGTGGTGGGTTTCTCATTCAGAGTTGTCATATCTTCGAAGAGGGATGCCTCATTCATGGTAGACATCTGCAAGGGTAATGGCTCTTTGAAGAGGGTCTCTTTCTCAATGATGGACTTCTCCTGCAAAACCAAGGACTCCTTGAAGATGGTCTCCTTCTCAGTGCTGGGCTTCTCACACAAAGCCAAGTGTTGCTTAAAGCAGGCCTGCTGCTCAAAGTTGGGCTTCTCCTGCAAGTCCAAAGTTTCCTTAAAGTAAGCTTCCGTGTCAATAGTGGGCTCCTTGAGGACAGCCTCCTTCTCAACGCTGGGCTTCTCCTTCATGGCCAAAAGTTTCTTGAAGAGGGTCTCCCCCTCCTCAATGCTAGGATACCCCTCTAAGTCCAGTGGCAGCTTAATAGGAAACTCTTCTTCATTGATGTTTTCATTCAAGGCCAACTGCTTCTTCAAGAGGAACACTTCTCCCTGAGCAGTAGACTGTTCCTTTAAAGATAATTGTGTATCTATGTTTGTGGCTGCCTCAGCAGGATGCTCCTTCTTCAGAACCAATGGCTTTTTGATAAGGAACTCATATTCTTCCACGGTGCTTTTCTCCTGCAAGGCCAACAGCTTCTTCAAGGAATCCTCTTTGGTAGCAGCCTTCTCTTGCAAGACCAAAGCCTCCTGGAAGAGGGACCCACTTTTGTTGGTATGCTTAACATGTGATGAAAATAGTTCCTGAGAGAATTCCTCCTCAGTGGTAGTCATCTCCTGGATGGGCAATGACTCTCTTGAGAAGGACACTTCCTGCAAGGTTGTGTGCTTTTCTTTCAATGCAGATGGTTCCTGGAAGAGAAACTGTTCTTCAGTTGTAGATTTCATCTTAAAGGGCAACAGTTTCTTATAGAGTGTTTCCTCCTCAGAAGTGATCTTCTGCAAGACCAGTGGCTTCTCTAACAGCGACATCTTCTCCTGAGTAATGTTCTTTTTCTGTAACGACAATGATGTCTTGGTAAGTACTGTCTCTTCAGTCGTAAGTTTCTTCCTAAAAGACACTGGCTCCATAAAGAAAGAACTCTTATTGTCACCAATCATATCCTGAAAGTTCAACAGTTCTGGCCAGACAGACATCATTGCTTGAGTGGTGCACTTTTTCTTTAAAGGTACTTTTTCTTCTTTAAAGGACAATGGCTCCTCAGTAAGTGACTTCTCTCCAGAGGTGGTCTGTAACACTAGTGGTTTCTTCAATTGGGACACTGTCCCCTGAGTGGTGTGCTTCCTCTTTAAAATTAAAGGCTTCTTGGTGGGAGTTGCCTCCTCAGTGGTACACTTTTTAAAAGCCAAAGCCTCATCAAAAAGTGACTCCTCAGTTGGAGACTTCAGCAAGGACAAGGGCTCCTTTAAGATGGATACCTCCCCCTGAGTGGTGTGCTTCTCTTGCAATGCAGATGGTTCCTGGGAAAAGGACTCCTTCTCAGTAGTAGGCTTCTTCTTAAAGGGCAATGGCTCCTTAATCAGTGATTTCTCCCCAGAGATAGTCTTCGGCAATATTAGTGGATACTTCAGGCAGGACATCTTTCCCTGTGTGGCACCTTTCTCATTTTTTAAAGATAATGGCTTCGTCATGGAGGTTGACTCCTTGGTAGTATGCTTCTTCTCAAAGGAAACTAGCTCCATAAAGTTATCTTCACTGTCACTATTCTGCTGCAATGTCCATGGCTTCTTCAAGTGGTCTACCTCCCCCTGAGTGGTGTGCTTCTCTTGTAATACAGATGGTTCTTGGGAAAAGGGCTTCTCAGTAGCAGGCTTTTCTTTAATGGACAATAGCTTTGTAACGAGTGACTTCTCTCCAGAGGTGATCTCCTGCAATACTAATGGCTTCAAGTGGGACCTCTTTCTCTGAGTCATGCACTGCTTCTTTAAAATTAATGGCCTCATGGTTGCCTCCTCAGTGCTAGCCTTCTTCTTAAAGGCTAATGACTCCTTAACAAGGGAATCCTCTTTAAAGTTGGTCTTCTCCTGCAAGGCTAATGATTTCTTCAAGATGGACATCTCATGCTCAGTGGTGCACTTCTCTTGCAATACAGATGGCTCTTGGAAAAGGGTCTCCTTCTCACTGGTAGGCTTTTTCTTAAAGGACAATGGCTCCTTAATGGAGGACATCTCTCCAGAGATGGTTGTCTGCAATACCAGTGGCTTCTTAAAGTGACACATCTTCCCATGAATGGTACATTTCTTCTTTAAAGATGACAGCTTATTGGTGGAGATTGACTCCTCAGTTTTAGGCTTCTTCTTAAAACTCATTGACTCCATAAAGAAGGAATCCTCTTCAATATTGACATCCTGCAAAGCCAACAACTCTTCCTGGCAGGGCTGCTTCCCCTGACTTGCACACATCTTCTTTAAGGATAATGTCTTATTGGTGATGGCTTCCTCCTCAGTTTTATGTGTCTTCTTAAAAGTCATTGGCTCTAAAACAAACTCATCATCACTGTCACTCTCCTCCTGCAGGGGCTGTGGCTTTTCCAATATGGACACGTGCCTATCATTTGAGCACTTCTTTAAAGATAATGACTTCTTGATAAGGATTTTATCCTCAGTAGCGGGTTCCTCTTTTAAAACTAATGGCTTTCTGAAGAGAGATGCCTCCTCGCTACTGGGTGTTTTGGAGGTGCTGGTTATGTCTAGAATGAGTGGTTTCTCCATAATGTTTGATACCAAGGTAGTAGAGGCTACTACTGGTGTGACTTCCAGCTTATGCCTGTGAAGGAAACAATGTCTGGGTAATAAAAATGTAGTTACTAGAATCCTCACCTACCATCTTCTTTTGTTGCTATATTTACTAAAGGTATGAAAGGGAAAAGGCTACAACTCCATAAGACAGATTAGAGGGACAAAATCAATAGGTATAATGGTGAATCAACTTAAGTAGCACACTGTATGGTTTTTATGATCTAGATCCCTAGACTTTTCTATAATTTTTCCATTGAAATTCATGTTATGCATTCTTATATATGCTTTATTACCTTATATACAAAGGCTTTTATTATAATACTTATCTGTTCATATATCAGTCTCCCTCACTAGCTGCATTTGTCTTTGTCTATCAATCCAAGGCATCTGGTAAAATTCAAGTTGAAATTAATATTGTTTGAAGGCTAATGAGAGAGGTGGCCTGGTAATTAAAATTGGTAGTATCTACCCACATTCCCTTCACCCTGGGCAATTCAAGAGATGTGTTCCCAATGGAAGGCTGAAATAGAAATTTGTCACATGCGTCAGATGCAAAGCTTTGTTTTGAATAGGACTGTATATTCAACCAGAGTGACGAACCTAGTGAGACCAAATCACAGGAAGACTAAAGATCAGAATACGAAGAGGGAGAACTGCAGGTAGATATAATCACTTACCAGTCTGAACAGGAGTAAATACCTTCAAAAGAACATATATATGATTCAGTTCAATATGAAATATGCAGAATGGATATATCCATAGAGGTATATCCATAGCAGAAAGTAGACTAGTGGTTTTCTGAGGCTGGGACACGGGTAGGAGTAGAAAGGGGGATTGAAAAGGGAAAGGAACCCCTAATAGGTATGGATTTAGTGGGGGCAGGGGTTGAAAAAGTTCTAAAATTAGATAGTGGTGATAGCTGTACAAATCTAGGAATAGAATGAAAAACCACTTATTTGTTAAGAAAAAAAAGTAAGTACTTCAAAAGGTTCTGCTTGACCAGATAGATTCCAGGTCCCTCCTGATAACTTTTAGAGAAGATCTTTAAATAGTCTAGCCAAGGTAAGAACATTCATTCTGGAGCTAGACTACCTGGATTCAAATTCTGGCTCCTCTACTTACTGACTGGGTGACCTTGGGCAAGTTAACTCTCTGTGCTTCAGTATTTTTCACCTATAAAATAGGGATCATAATAGCTCCTTCATAGGCTTATTGTGAAGATTCAACAAATTAATATGCTTAAAAACATCCTTGCCATGTATGTACCTATGCGACAGTCCTGCATGATCCACACATGTACCCCAGAACCCATATATACATTTCATAAGCCCACATCAAAAAAAAAAAAAAACCACACTTAAAGGAATGTCATGAACAATTGATTGTCAACAAATTAGATAATTTAGATGAAATGGACAAATTCCTAGGAAGACACAAACTACCAAAACTGACTCAAGAAGAAAACAGACAATCTGAATAGACCTAAAACAAGACATCAAATCAATAATCAAAAACTACTCACAAAGTAAAGTCCAGGATCAAATGGCTTGAATTCTATCCAAACATTTAAACAAGAATACCAGTTCTTCATTAACTCTTCCAAGAAATGCAACAGTGGGAGGTTTCTAACTCACTGTATGAGGTCACTATTACTCTGATATCAAAAACAGACACCATTAAAAAACTACAGACCAATATCTCTGATGAATATAGATGCAAAAATCCTCAGCCAAATACTGCAAACCAAATCCAGCAACATATAAAAGGATTACACATTATAACCAAGTGGGATTTATCCCAGAAATGCAAGATTAATTTAACACCTCAAACTCAATTTGTATACTATATCACATTAATGGAATAAAAAACAAAAACTACATGATCATCTCAAAAGATCCAGGAAAATCATTTCACAAAATCTAACCCTCCTTCATAATAAAAAGCACTTAACAAACAAGGAATAAAATGGAGGTTCCTCAACCTGATAAAGGATATCTATGAAAAATGCAAAGCTAACATCATACTCGATGGTGAAAGACTGATACTTTCCCCCAAAGATCAGGGAGAAAACAAGAATGTCCAACTCTTGATACTTCTATTCAACACTGTACTAGAGGTTCTAGCCAGGGCAAGTAGGCAAGAAAACTAAATAAAAGGCATCCAGTTTTGAAAAGTAAAACTATCTGTATTCACAGATGACATGATCTTTCATAGAGAAAATCCCAAGGAATACACACAGAAACTATTAGAATGAACAATTTCAGCAAGATTCCAAGACACAAAATCAATAAACAAAAATCAAATGTGTTTCTATATACTTGCAATGATCTGAAAATGAAATTAAGTAAACAATTCCATTTATAATAGTATCGAGAAGAAAATGCTTAGAAATAAATTTAACAAAATAAGCATAAAACTTATATTCCAGAAACTGTAAAAACCATTGAAAAAGCTAAATATCTAAATAGATAGACATCCATGTTCATGAATTAGAAAACTTAGTATTATTAAGATGTCAGGCTGGGCACAGTGGCTCACGCCTGTAATCCCAGAGCTTTGGGAGGCTGAGGCAGGCAGATCACTTCAGGTCAGGAGATCAAGACCAGCTTGGCCAACATAGTGAAACCCTGTCTCTACAAAAATTAAAAAAAAAAAAAAAATTAGCCAGGCATGGTGGCCGCGCACCTGTAATACCAGCTACTTGGGGAGGCTGAGACATGAGAAGCGCTTGAACCTGGGAAGTGGAGGTTGCAGTGAGCTAAGATCACACCACTGCACTGTGGCCTGGGCAGCAGAGTGAGACTCTGTCTGGGAAAAAAAAAAAAAAAAGTCAATACTTCCCAAGTTGATCCACAGATCCAAGGCAATTTGTACAAGAATTCCAGCTAGCTCTTACGTTTATATCGTTAATCCATCTGGAGTTAACATAAGGCCGAACAAAGTAAAAACCCTAGAAGAAAACCTAGGCAATACCATTCAGGACATAGGCATGGGCAAGGACTTCATGACTAAAACACCAAAAGCAGCAACAAAAGCCAAAATTGGCAAATGGGATCTAATTAAACTAAAGAGCTTCTGTACAGCAAAAGAAACCATCATTAGAGAGAACCAGCACCTAACAGAATGGGAAAAACTTTTCATAATCGACCCAACTGACAAAGGGCTAATATCCAGAATCTACAAATAACTTAAACAAATTTACAAGAAAAAAACAACCCCATCAAAAAGTGGGTGAAGGGTATGAACAGATACTTCTCAAAAGAAGACATTTATGCAGCCAACAAACATATGAAAAAATGCTCATCATCACTGGTCATTAGAGAAATGCAAATCAAAACTACATTGAGATAGCATCTCATGCCAGTTAGAATGGTGATCATTAAAAAATCAGGAGACAACAGATGCTGGAGAGGATGTGGAGAAATAGGAATGCTTTTACACTGTTGGTGGGAATGCAAATTAGTTCAACCATTGTGGAAGACAGTATGGCGATTCCTCAAGGATCTATAAATAGAAACATCATTTGACACAGCAATCCCATTACTGGGTATATACCCAAAGGATTATAAATCATTCTGTTATAAAGAAACACTGCGGCACTATTCACAATAGCAAAGACTTGAAACTAACCCAAATGCCCATCAGTGATAGACTGGATAAAGAAAATGTGGCACATATACACCATGGAATACTATGCAGCCATATAAAAGGATGAGTTCATGTCCTTTGCAGACATGGATAAAGCTAGAAACCATCATTCTCAGCAAACTAACATAAGAACAGAAAACCAAACACCACATGTTCTCATATATCAGTGGGTGTTGAACAATGAGAACACATGGCCATAGGAAGGGGAACATCACACATCAGGGCCTATTGGGAGGTGGAGGGCTAGGGGAGGGATAGGAGGCAGTGGTGGGATAGGGGAGGAATAGCATTAGAAGAAATACCTAAAGTAGATGATAGGGTGATGGAACCAGCAAAACCACCATGGCACGTGTATACCTATGTAACAAACCTGCACGTTCTGCCCATGCACCCCAGAACTTAAAGTATATATACAAAAAAAAAAAAGAATCCCAGCTTGCTTATTTGTAGAAATTGACAAGCTGATTCTAAAATTTATATAGAATTGCTAGAATTGCAAGGAACCCAAAATAGTCAAAACTATCTTTAAAAAGAACAAGATCTGGAGGAGTCACACTTCCCAATTTCAAAATACAACATGAAGCTGCAATAATCAGGATGATATGGTACTGGCATAATGATGGTTAATGACAGACATATAGATCAATGGAATAAAATTAAGAGTCCATATATAAACACATTTATGGTCAACTGATTTCCAACAAGGGTGCCAAGGAAATTAAGAAAGATTAGTTTTCTCGACATATAGTGCTGGAAAAACTGGATATCCACACTTGAAACCATGAAGTTAAGGCCCCTAATACATACCACCAATAAAAATTAACTGAAAATAGATCAAATCCCTGAGTTAAGAGCTAAAACTTTAAAATTCTTAGAAGCAAACAGGTGTAAATTTTCTTAACCTGGGATTTGGCAGTGGTTTCCTAGCTATGACATCAAAATCATAAATAAGAAAAGAAAAAATAAATTAGACTTCAGAATTAAACATTTGTGTGTTTCAAAGAACATCATCAACAAAGTGAAAAGATAACCCACAAAACAGGTGAAAATATTTGCAACTCATATCTGATCAGGGACTTGTATCTAAAATATATAAAGAACTCTTACAACTCAATAATACAAAGACCAGTAACTATTTACCATTATTATATGTCAATTAAAAATAAAATTTTAAAAATCAAGAAACAAAAGCATAAAAAATGGGCAAAGGATCCAAACAGACATTCCTCCAAAGAAAATATACAAATAACCAATAAGCACATGAAAGATGCTTAACATCATTAGTCAGAGAAATGCAAACCTAAAAACCACAATGAGATACCACTCTGCACCCTCTAGGATGGCCATAATTTAAAAAAACAAAAACAAAAAACACCGCCAGCTGGGCATGGTGGCTCACTCCTGTAATCACGGCACTTTGGGAGGCTTAGGCAGACATATCACCTGAGGTCAAGAGTTTGAGACCAGCCTGGCCAACATGGCAAAACGCTGTCTCTACTAAAAATACAAAAATTAGCCAGGTGTGGTGGTGGGTGCCTGTAATCCCAGCTACTCGGGAGGCTGGGGCACAAGAATCACTAGAACCCAGGAGGAGAAGTTTGCAGTGAGCCGAGATCGTGCCATTGCCCTCTGGCCTTGGTTAGAGTGAGACTGTCTCACAGAAACAAACAAACAAACAAAACGCTGTCACCACTCCATAGTGGCTACACCATTTTACATTTCCTCTAGTAAATACACTGCTGGGGGAAATGTAAAATGGTGTGGAACATAAAATTACCACATGACCCAGCAACCACACTCCTAGGTATACACACAAAAGAACTGAAAACAAGTGTTCAAACAAAAATGTATATACAAATGTTCATAGCAGCACTATTCAAATAACCAAAAGGTAAAAACAACCCAAATGGCTATCAACTGATGGATGGGTAAACCAAATGTGATATATATATGCAATGAAATATTATTTTGTAATAAAAAGAAATGAAGTACTGATAACCTGCTATAACAGGGATGAACCTCGAAAACATGCTAAGTGAAAGAAACTAGACACAAAAGACCACACATTGTCTAACTCCATTTACATGAAACATCCAGAATAGGGAAATCTATATAGAGACAGAAAGTAGATTAATAGTTACCCAGAGCTGGGTAGGTTGGGGGTATTGAAAGGTGATAACCAAAGGTACCAAATTTCCTTTGGAGTTAATGAAAATGTCCTTAAATTGATTGTGATGGCTGTATAACTGTGAATATCCTAAATACCATTGGATTGTATGCTTTAAATGGGTGAACTGTATGGTATGCAAATTATATCTCAATAAAGCTGTTATCAAAAAAAAAAAAGACTTAGTGATTATACTTGTGGGATTATAGTGAGCTCTCAATAAATGGCAGCTATTACTAGTTTTCATACTATTATTAGGGTCCTTTCCACTAAACCCTGAATGAAGGGAGGAATGTTTATGACATTTGTGAGGATTGCCCTGCTAAAGTCAGAATGATGAAAGAAATTTGAAAGAAAATAATGCAGATAATTAAGGTCAAAATATGCATGCAAACTCCAGGAATCCATTTCAGCAGGAAACCAAGTAAGGCTAAATGCTAATGTTCTTTCTGCTGGGTAATTAGCAAAATATCCTGTGGATCTTGCATGTTATTTTCTAGAGTTACCCAATCTTTTTACCTTATCGTTCCATGCTCCCAGGAGTGATAATCCAAACATCTCACAACCAGTATGGCACTGCGCCAACAAATCACAGTGGAAGCTAGCATCAAACAACCAGTACAATAGTACTGGTATGAGTTGGCTAAATAGCAGCCCTAAGTGTTTCCAAGAGATACAGGATGTAGTTTTGTACTCTATGCCAGGGATACTGGCTGGCAAATAGCTGAAAAGATGCTGTATTAACATCAATCCACCTTGACCTCATTAGATTTTCAGAGGGGAAGAAAGGCAATATGATTGACTTTAGCCCTGTAATAGCCATCACTATCTAATCTATTCAGGGGTAGATTGGTCATTCCCTGAAGAATAATTCCCACCGGAATGAGCAGGGGATATCGAAAGGTCTCGTTCCACTATCTAAGTCATATTTCAATAAAAGTCTTTCTAGAGGTAAATTCTTTTTCCAATACTAAATGGGAATGTACATCTGCACTTGTGGAACCTGTGAACGGTACCTATAACAGCTGAAAGACACATGTTTTTTGATCTAAGGAGACAGTAATTTATCTCCAGTAACAAGGAACAAACCTCCCCTAAAGCTTCTAATGGGATAAGCAGATTGGCAAGCTACCTGTCAGCTGCTGAAAGTCCCTGAAAAGTTAAGTTGTCACCACACTCCCAAGCACAGACCAGCTCAAACAGGTACTGAATTACTAAAAGACAGGAAAAGATATGCACAAGGTCTTTTGGCAAACTTTCCAATGACAACAGTTCTTTCAATATGCACACACATAATGAAAGAAGAGAAACAGAAGAGGCATGTAACTCTTCAGCAACCACAGCGAGGCCCCCCTCAGCACCCAGGGTTAATGTGGTAGTCACAATTGTGGTTTGCTAAATAAGTTCTCAGTGGGGACAAAAAAAGGGATAAAAGGATGTCATATACTCTACCATCTAAAATAATGCCACCGAGTCCCCTCTCACTCACCATTTTAGATTCCGTTTATTCTTTATGGCCAATCCAAGAGCACAAGTGTTTCTGTTTATCTTCTTGGAAACATCTTTTACAAACTCTTTGTTGGCTTCTTTCTTGGGCTGGGCAGGTTGACATTGAAAAGCCTGCAAAAAAAAAAAAAAAGGTTGGGGGGGCAGGGGAAGAAGGAGGCAGAAAAATGAAGAAAACCACAAATTACCTAATAGATGGCTATCATAGGAGAATCCTGACCCACATAAGTTGGTTGGGTACTCCCAGGAGTGATAATCCAAACATCTCACAACCAGTATGACACTGGGCCAATCAATCACAGTGGAGGCTAGCATCAAACAACCAGTGCAATAATACTGGTATGTGTTGGCTAAATAGCAGCCCTACGTGTTTCCAAGAGATACAGGATGTAGTTCTGTGCTTTACGTCAGGCCTACTGGCTGGCAAATAACTGAAAAGATGCTGTGTTAACATCATACTCCACTCTGACCTCATAAGATTTTCAGAGGGGGAAAAAAGCATTATGATTGACTTTGCTGTCTGGGTGTGTCTCTTCAGGATACACCTCTAACACAATACTACCTGTGATATATCTATCCCATTTCACTAAGTGGCATTTATTTAATGCAGGCTCTGGGGAGTTCTACCACAGACTTTAATCCTGAATAACACTATTAAACAGTAGGAAAGATCATGGGACTGTGAATAATGTCAGTAAAAATACAGTTAAAGTTGTATCTTTAAAATGAAACAAATAGGCCAGTCACAGTGGCTCATGCCTGTAATTCCAGCACTTTGAGAGGTCATGGTGGGAGGATTACTTGAGCCCGAGTTCAAGACAAGCCTGGGCAACATAGGGAGACCCTGTCACTACAAAATTTTTAAAAAATAGCTGGGTGTGATGGCACATGCCTATGGTCCCAGCTACCTGGGGGAATGAGGTGAGAGGATCACTTCAGTCCAGGAGGTTGAAACTGCAGTGAGCTTTCATCACAATACTGCACTCCAGACTGGGCAATAGAGCAAGACTGTCTCAAAAAAATTGTAAAACTTAAAAAATTAAATGACACAAATGAACCTAATTATATTTCAAATATTTCAAGTACCATAACTACACTAAAGGAAAAGAGAAAACGGAAGAAAAGATCAGAAATAAGAAATCCAAGTAACTTATAAATAGCATTTGACTATCTACCCTTGAAGTACACATCCTCAATAGGATAGGTTTGCAGGGGAGGTGGTAGATATTGCTAATAAATCTGGAACTCTTTTTAGTAGGTTTGTTTATTACAGTGGTTTGGATGAAGCCATTTTGAAATTCTTTTAGCTGTATTACAGTATTAAGTAAATGTGTTGATGTTCTTGGGAACCAGGGCTCTCATTATAGAAAAACATACAAATAAGGATTAGTGAATCCAAGAAAGAATCTTATGTATTGGAATTGAAGCTGTATGAATTTATGATTTCCTAAATAGGTGTATGTGTGTACATATACTAAATGCCCATATCAAAAAGCTAGAAAGATCTCAAATCAACAACCTAATATCGTGACTAAAAGAACTAGAGAACCAAAAGCAAACAAACCCCAAAGCTAGCAAAAGACAAGAAGTAATCAAAATTCACGTGAAAGTTAAGGAGAGGGAGACACAAAAAACCCTTTTAAAAAATCAACGAATCCAGGAGCTGGCTTTTTAAAAAAATTAATACACTGTTAGCTAGACTAATAAAGAAGAAATGAGAAAAGAATCAAATAGACACAGTCAGAAATTATATGGCAGATATCACCAATGACCCCACAGAAATACAAGCAACCATCAGAGAATACTATAAACACCTCTGTGCACATAAACTAGAACATCTAGAAGAATTGGATAAATTCCTGGACACATGCACCCTCCCAAAACTGAACCACTTACACATATATATTTGTGTATATAGACATATGCATAAGTACACATTTGTGTATATAAAAATACAGATATTTCCTAGCTCTGTCTGCAGAATGGCCACAAAAAGCAGACACTCTAATAGCACATCTAGCACCAAGATCTTGGTGTCTAATATCATTCCCCACTAAAGGAAACCAGAAATCTGGAGAAATGATTGACTCCAGGGCTTGGACAAAGGAGGCATAAGATGAGTCTAGAACATCTTTTTAGGCTGGAAAGAAAATGCTCAAAAAATTATGAGAACATGTCACAAGACACAGTAGTTAGATTGAAGGCGCTCCTAACTGGCCAAAGATGGGGCAATTTGAGCACTAAAATAAAGTACAAAAATGAATAATAAACCACTAAAAAATATGAAATTAATGAGTCCATACCGATAATATGAATTAATGAGTCCATACTAATAATAAACAGTGGAAAAGGGAAGGCTCGTGCTTGTGGCAGGATGCCAGAAAAGACTGATAAATGGAGAGCAAGCACTAGAGTTGGAAAAGTCATATAAAGATTTAGGCATAAATCAACAATAGATGCTAAATCTAAAGGACATTTTTATGAAAAGCAAGTTATTTGCAGGCTCTTAAGAGTATGTCCTATAGATTCCTTACTAGTTGCAAGATAAAAAAGATAAACAACACTGATACAGTACAAAAACCAGGCAACATCTTGACCAGGTGATCAAAATTAATGTCATCAACCAATGACAGACATCCTGTGCTTCCAGATATGATACTTAGAGAAGGACTGCAAGAACATCACCTACAAGCCAAGAATGTATCAATCTAGTCACAAGCAAACATTAGACAAAAACAAACTGAGGAGTTTCTATTTTACAAAGTAGGGAGTTGGGTGGGACTGTATCCTCAAAAATGGCAATGTCATTAAAAAAAAAAGGCTATGAAAATATTCCAGATTAAGAGGCTAAAAAGACAAGTAAATACAATACATGATCCTAGCCTGGATCCTCTACTGGAGGGGAAAACATGCTATAAAGGTTGTTATAAGTTCAACTGACAAAACTGGAATATAGATGACTGATTACACAAAACTGCTATATCAATGTAAATTTAGAAAATTAGTAAGTGTACTGTGGTTATATAAGACGATTTCCCTATTCTTAGGAAATGCACACTATACTTAGGGGTAAAGGGACCACGATGTATATAAGCAGATGAGAAAGCACGTGGGACAAAATATCAGCAATAAGCAATCTAGTAAAAGCTATACTGGTGTTCTCTGTACAATTTTTATTTTTGCAACACTTCATAAATTTGAAGGTATTTCCAAATGAAATGTAGAAAAAAAAGTATGTCTTTGTATCATCAGATCATAATAAACAACTACAGTCTAATAGGGAATTCTTTCTTAGGACCTCAAGTCATCTACCTCTGCTTTTCAAAGAGCTTGGCAGAGCCTTCATTTTAACTTCACCTAAATTTTACAACCTCCTTATATGTGCAATCAAGATTCAGAATGGGAAAAGAGGTGCATTCTTGGCAAGAGACAGGTGGAGACCATAGCCCCCAAGATGAAACTCTCTACTTGCCATACATGCAGGTACAAAACACTGATATTTTCAAGTCTAAGCTCAAGGGGACCTTTACTTGTGCTTCCCCATAATTCTTTCACCATAAAATAGGAAAATAGAAATGAAGATTGGGTGTGGCGGCTCATGCCTATAATCTCAGCACTTTGGGAGGTCAAGGAGGGAGAACTGCTTGAGCCCAGGAGTTCAAGACCAGCCTGGGCAATATGGCAAAATCTCATCTCTACAAAAAGAAAACATAAATTAGCTGGGCATGGTGGCGAGCACCTGTAGTCCCAGCTATTCAGAAGGCTGAGAAGGGAGGATCACTTGAGCCCAGAAGGCTGAGGCTGCAGTGAGCTGTGATCACACCAGCTTGGGCAAAAGAGCACTCCAGCTTGGGCAAAAGAGCAAGACTTTATGTTAAAATATATATATATATAAATAAAAATAAATGAAAGTCCTACTTACACAAAACCATTTAGGCAAACATGGATATAGGCTCTATCTCCTTGTATTCTAGCTTAGCACCAGCTCTTAAATATCACAAGTCCTTCCCATGCTATAAATGATAAGGGAGAGGAAAAGAAAAACTCACAGCCAATTAACTAATTAAAACAGATTAACTCTTTTTGGCAGGCCAGGACTTCATTGTGGCAAATGTTGAGAAGAACACAGAGATGAAGACATGGATACTGACCAGAAGAAGCAAATTATCATATAGGGAACCTCTGAAACCCAGAAAGAAAGGAACCCTCAACTGTCAAATAGATGAGCTCAGATATCTACAGTAATGCCCAACCCTAGGAATGGCTTAGGTACATTGTAATGATAGAACTTTCTCTGGAAGACACCAAAGAAAATTCAAGGTAACCAAGGTAAATCTTCAGAACTTGAATGCAAAAGGGAAATAGGCTTTCTGAGCTGCTAGAGAGCTAGAGGCAGAGACGCTGCTCAGAGATGCCTTGCTCCCCTCTCCCCTAACCCCTGGGATATAGCCAAACAGAAGCTCAATTCAGTTGGAGAATCAGGAGAATACTAGGTATCTGCATGAATTTCCTATTATTGATATAGTTCATCTGTGTCTGTTCTTTCTGAATGGTAAGATAAACTCATGAAAAAAAGGACTGAGATGTCTCAAGAAAGCATCTCATATACTGTGATACTTTACCACTATGATTTGAATATTTGTGTCCCTTTGAAATTCATTATGTTGCAACCTAATCACCAATGTGATACTATTAAGAGACAGGCCTTTTGAGAGGTGATTAAGTTATGAGAGCACAGTCCTTGTGAATGGGATTAGTGCCCTTATAAAACAGGTCCAAGGGAGCTTGTTTGACGCTTCCACCATGTGAGGGCACAGGCAAAAGTTGTCATCCATGAGGAATGGGCCCTCACCAGATATCAAATCTGTCAGCACCTTAATCTTGGACTTTTCAGCCTCCAGAACTGTGAGCAATAAGTTTCTGTTGTTTATAAGTTTCCCAGTCTAAGGTGTTTTGTCATAATGACTCACACGGACTAAGACACTTCCCTTGCATAGTGTCACTGTACTCCCATCCCATCAGACTTGGAGGGGCCAAGGGAAGTTACACTAAGCCTGCATCTGCTCCTGATTTGTGGCTACCTTATTTCAGCCAAATTCTGTATCCGTGGTTAAATAAGTCAGGAAATGAATCTAACCTTTCAAGTGTGTATGTGGGAAGGGGCTCTTTCTACCAATTGACAGTAAGTCTGAAATTATGCAGACAGCTATATCTTAAAAACCGTGTTGTAATCTGCATGGGGATGAGACTGTATCTGTAGAAAGGTGGTCATACAAAATGTAAAGAGGAGGGATCTAAAGGAAAGAACTTTGCCAATGCTTATCCAATTATGCCCAAGGGAGTAAAACACTATTTAGTAGATATAAGTATTCTGGTAGCTACAGAATAAACTAGGTCATTTATTCCAAATAAAATTTGCTGACAACATTCCAGAGAGGGTCTGGTAAAGTGGAAAGGTCCCTCAAGAAACAGACTATCTAAACCTTATGCAAAACCACAGCAGAGGATTAGACTAGCATACTTACATTAGTGAGATCTTCAAAAGCTGATCTCTTTTTGAGTGCTCCCTGAAGTGAAGATGGAGATAGCTTTATTTGGCAATTCTCCCCCATCTAAAAAAGTAAAAAGTACACTCTATAATGCAGGGCAAGGATAGTTCACCAGGATTCTCTATAGCCTAGATAATACCGACTTCAAAACCAACATTGGCAAAGTCCTCATCTATAAAGAAGAGATTATTACAGTATCCACCTCATAGGATTACATGAGGATTAAGTAAGCTGATACAGAAAAACATGCTTAGTATAGCACCTGACACATGGTAAGCACTCAGTACATGTATCAGTTATTATTTTCTAAGACAAAGATTGCCTTTGGCTTGATTCTATATTCAATTAACAACATTCTATTAATTCTGATTTTTACTTGTACCTTAATAATACCAGAAGGGAGCTTACTTGAAAGAATTCTAATCAAAATTTAACTTCTAGATCTTCATAGTTAAAGACTGGATCATGGAACTGTGGTTCTCAGTAGTTCTGTATATCAGGAGGCATTTTTTATTATCACTATGACTAGGCTGCTGGTGGAATTTAATGCCTGGGGACCAGGGGTGCTGGTTGAGATCAGTCCTACACAATAGAAAAATTGTCCTGCTCAAAATGTCCATAGTGTATGAATTGATAAAACACTGCACTAGACTACTAGACTACAATGATTCCACTAAAATACTTACCTCGAAGGCCTAGACAGTCATCTCTGGACTTTGTCTAAATGCAAAATTCTATAGTTCTCATAGTTATCTGCAATTTCATATCTGATAATCACTGTCTGCTGCCCCAGAGAACTCCACCAATTGCCCTAGATGGTATGTGCCAGAAGCAGAGCCCCTGCAGTTTCCGAAACTGGGTCATTTATTCCAAATAAAGTTTGCTGACAACAATCCAGAGACAGTCTGGTAAAGTGGAAAGGTCCCTCAAGAAAGAGACTGTCTAAGCCTTACACAAAACCATAGCAGAGGATTGGACTAGCATACTCACATTAGTGAGATCTTCGAAAGCTGATCTCTTTTTGACTGCTCCCTGAAGTGAAGATGGAGATAGCTTCATTTGGCAATTCTCCCCCATCTTAAAAAAGTAAAAGAGGTAAATAAGTATATCCAATTGTCGACAATCTCTTCAGGGACTTTAGGTCCTCTTTAGGGCTCAGGGGAAACTCCAGAATCTCAAAGTAACTGGGGATGCATGTAATAAACTCCAATAAACTACAACAAAAGGAAATTTTGGCACTCAGAGTTGTTTATTAAGTCCCTAAAGGTGATAGTCATTGATAACGGGGTAAATCTATCAGGAGACAAGATGACCTTCAGTTTACCTCACAAAATGAGCAAAATATAGCTCATTTTTCCCCTTATTTCTCTCACATTTATGGTTATCCTATCCAAGTGAACCACTACCACCCTACTACTTCTAGTCATTCCTTTAATATAGATGCTTTCAGATAAATAAGTTCAATAATTTAACAAACATCTGTCTCTTAAGTTAAGTAGCTTTTAAAACAGCAGTCCCCAACCCTTTTGGCACCAGGGACTGGTTTCATGGAAGACAAATTTTCCACAGACAGTGGGGTGGGCTGGTTTCAGGATAATTCAAGCACATTACATTTATTATGCACTTTTATTATTACATTGTAATATATAATGAAATGATTACACAACTCGCCATAATGTAGAATCAGTGGAGCCCTAAGCTTGTTTTCCTGCAAGTAGACAGTCCCATCTGTGGAAATGGGAGACAGTGACAGATCATAAGGCATTCGATTTCAAAAGGTGCACACAACCTAGATCCCTCACATGCGCAGTTCACAATAGGGTTCATGCTCCTATGAGAATTTAATGTCTCTGCTGATCTGACAGGAGGTGGAGCTCGGGAAGTAATATGAGCGATGGGGAGTGGCTATAAATACAAATGAAGCTTTGCTCGCTCACTGTTCACCGCCTGCTGTGCAATTGTACTCCTAACAGGCCACAGACTAGTACTGGTCCTCTGTGACCCAGGGGCTGGGGACCCATTTTAAAAGACATTACCAGTAAGGATAATAGCACACATATCTAGATACTACTCCAGGGTCAGCTCTTTACTAGCTGTTGACCTTGGACAAGTCACTTAATCTCTGAGCCTCAATTTTCTTATCAGTAAAACTAGGTAACTTGCCTTATAGTCCTTCAGGATTAAATAAGAGAATACACGTTTTTTAAAAGTTTGTATGAACTGTAAATTGGAAGAAATAGTATTTAAAAGAATGTAGTCTGATATGATTGTAAACCTCACAAAGAAAATTTTCTATTAAAAACATGTTTGTAATCTAGATTAATCTCAGATTGTTAGTGTACATAAGGGAGGGGTGGAGAAGGGAAGGAGGATGAATATTTTGGAGCAAAAGGGGCTTTCTTTCCACATATTCTGTATCTGTGCATGCCTTATCCGATTCCCAAATGAATAAGACCATCTCTGTAGGGTTAGAGGTTAGGGCAAATCATACTATAGGAGTCTTCTACCCTCTAACAGCTTTATGTAGTTAAAGTCTTCTACGTCTCAGATTGCCCTTATAAAATTCTGAGAACAAACCTGCCCTACCTATATCAGAGAGTTGTTATAATGTGAAGCAGGACACCAGGATCAGATCATTTGCTCTGTTCTCCAGCTGTACCATTAATAGTTAATACATGGCACAGTGAGTTATCAGAGTTGGATTCATGACACAATAAACCAATCCAGCACACAGAGCAATCTTTAAAAAGCTGAGAAGAATTACTTTCATTTTCTAGTTGATTAAGCCAAGACATAAGTAAACTATTAGTCTTTTATCTGGTTCATGATAAATAATCCTACCAGAAATTACCCAAAAATGAAATATTATTTTCTCACAATATAACTAAGAAATAAACTGTTATCCAACTCTTATTTAATATTACTGGTAGAAATAATTGACCTAAAATAAAATTACAGCTGAAACTGAACTCAATAAAACTTAGACTTGCAAAACGTACTCCAACAAAGTTGGTTTTGTAAAAATAACTGCCACTAAAGAAAAGTTACAATGAGAGAACACCAACCAGAAAATTTGATGTTGACAAAAGTCTGATCAATGTATCAAATCTTTGTGTGTGTGTGTGTGTGTTTTCTTTTTTTTTAGACAGAGTCTTGCTCTCTGATCACCCAGGCTGGAGTGCAATGGCATGATCTCAGCTCACTGCAACCTCCGCCTCCCAGGTTCAAGTGATTCTCCTACCTCAACCTCCCGAGTAGCTGGGATTACAGGTGTCAACTGCCACACCTGGCTAATTTTTGTATTTTCAGTAGAGACGGGGTTTTGCCATGTTGGCCAGGCTGGCCTTGAACTCCTGACCTCGTGATCTGCCCACCTCGGCCTCCCAAAGTGCTAGGATTACAGGCATGAGCCACCGTGCCCGACCAATGTATCAAATCTTTCTTGAAAAATGTACATGGAAAAAAAATTGGCACCTCTGTGAAAATCATTTTAGTAAAACAAAAATAAACATCATTAAAAAATGTTTATCTGTACTCAGAGAAAAACCAATCAAGGAAATTAAATTCACCTAATGATGTTTTGCTCCAGGAAATACTCTCTTGATGCCAATTCATTAGTGCTAGTATAATTCTGATTAAAACATGTATGATGATGAACACAGAATATCAGGTTAGAATGCCAAACTATCAATAAAGTCAAAACAAGAGAGTCAAAATATACCCATTCTTCAAACTTAATAGCTATAAAAAGCAAAATAATATTTGTACTCATGTATCCTTCATACTCTCCCCAGAATATACCAAACAGCCTTTCAGCAAGGTGCTAAGCTTCTCAGAGAAAGTAAGAATATGGACATGATCATTAAGGAGTACTGAGTGCTGTTCCTGAGTGTTGAGGGTTATGGAGGGTGGCCTTCATTTGAGCCCTGCATTTTATGAGAAATAAGAGTCCATATTTTCTCCCCAAGTTCTAATTTGTGGCATTCTCCAACTACAAGGGCTGCCACCCTTCCCCACTTTCTCAGGTTAAACCAGACATGTTTCAAAAGATTCACAGGTGAGGATAGGTACTGAGCCAACACAGGAAGAGACTATCAAATATATTGTTGGGAAAGACAGCTTGCTCTTGCTGGGCACAATTTTGCTGGACTGAGATTTCATAGGCTCATATTTGGAGCTCTGGGGTAGCAGTGGCAGTAGCACCTCTTACAGATTCAACCACATCTTGTCCAAGGCAGGGTTGCAATCAGAAAGGGACTCTTTAACACCATTCACCAGAAACACCACAAAATTATCTGAAAATTCTTGAGAAAAGCCAGTCTATCTATAACATCCCTAGGAGAAAACAGACTTTGATGTTGGGCAGGTCTGATTTCAAATCTTGGTTTTATCACAATTAACCTCAGGAAAGTGACTGACTTAAAATCTCTGGGCTTCAGTTTCTTCATCTGTAAAATGGAGATAAGTATACCTACCTCTGCAGCATGTTGTTCAAATTAAATGAGACACTTTATGTAAAAAGCCGAGCACAGTGCCTACCATCCTCTGTGAACACTGTGATGTTGTCTAGCCCCTAGTTTAGGCCTAGCAACACTGGGGACTAATTACATAGGAGTTTTGCATTGAAAATAATGAAGAACATGACAGATCATACAGTATGGAGGCGAGCTTGGTAAAGCTAATGTTCTTTTAAAGGTGTGGGGTCCTGGCAATAGCAATTATGACCGTACAGAGAAAACAAAAGAATAACTGCACACACATGTATTCATCATAGGCCAGGCAGCATTCAAAGGCTGCATTCAATCAAAAGAAACTGTAATCCAGTTCTAGACACCTGGAAGTAAAAAAAATTCCAAGGATGCGATTATAGCAAAAGAAACTAACTTACTGAAAAATCACTTGACATAAGAACTTGATCTTGGATTTCCCAGCTTCCAGAGCTGTGAGAATGAAATGCCACCCAGTCCATGGCATTTTATTATAGCAGCGCAAACTAAGTACTATAAAAACATAATGGAAAGTCAGTGATCTTGTTGGGGATAAGGGCTGGAGAAGGCTTCACAGAGGAAGTAACATTTGATCAGGACTTAAAATGACAACCAGGTTCCCAAGGTGACTTGGAGGCTTCCAGGCAAGAAAAAAAGAAAAAAAAAAAAGAAAAAAAGCCTGCCCCCAGGCAGAGGCATGAACATACAGACTTCAGGGATGTCCTAGTTGTCTGGAGTATGGAGCATAAATAACATGTTGGGCAGGGGTTAGAATGAGGCTAAAAAGCTAGGCCAGGGCCAGGCTGGTAAGAAAATGAAACAGAAAAGACTGCAGCTTGAGGGGAAAGTTTAAGGAGAAAGACCCATTTGGGTTTCACTTTCGATGGAGAAGGACCATTTTGTAGGTGAGGAAATGCCAGTATAGGTATTCACATATATTACTTCAGTTGATTCTCACAACAAAACTATGAGGCTAAGCAGGGCAGGTACAATTTTCTCTATTTTATAGTCTCAGATGAATTAAGTAACTTACTACCCAGGACAAACTATTAACGGGCATAGATTGCTCAGCTTTTCCCAGAGCAATTTCTAAAATACCATGAAGTCTCTTTGATCACACTCAAATACATTCCAAAACAGTGAAAGGCCATAGTGTGAGGAAGTAAAATGAGCACAGGTCTTGGAGTCAGAGTAATTGGGCTTCTAAGCCAGCCAACTTAGCATTTCTGAGCCTCAGTTTCCTTATTTGCAAAACAGCTATAACACCACTTACTTGCAGAGGACTTGCGTGGCAAATGCAAATTTACATGTACGGAACCTGATGCATGGCAGGCATTTAATAAATGCTGTCTTACTCCCGTCTTCTTCTATCAAATCCAAACCTATACTCCATCTCATCCCTCAAAACCCAGCCAATCAGCAATAAAGCTAAATTGGGTGCACCCGCCCTTAACTGCCCTGTATGAAAATCACTTACTCCACTATTATTATTTATGCCTCATACAATTTTTTTTTTTTTATGGATGACCAAAGACTCACACTCTGAAACCTTTACCTTTTAAAAGGAAAAAGAAATATGGAGTCCATAGGCTAGAAAACTCTCAGCTGATGGCATACAGGTTAACTAAATCTCAGAGAAAATAAGGTTATTTAAATGATAGTCATATACCTCATTTATTATCCTGAACACTAATCACTTGCATTGAAGGACTGACACACTGACTTCGGTAAACTAATTTTCCTGGGGATAGGAAGAGGAGAAGAGGGGATTGACACCATCAAAAAGATCCTTTCGTAAAAGGACACTCTGAGGAACACTCTCAACTTCTGCCACCTACAGAACCCTGAGCCTTGGGCAAGAAAATTAGAAACCTTTCCCCTTTTCAGACTTTCCACGTCCCCTACGTACACACTGGTAAGTGTTGCAGACCCCACTGGGCCTCCTAGGACTGGTGCTGAAACCAACACAGAGGCAGCAAGGCTAAGCTGATCAAAAGGTCTACAGAAAGTAGTAGCAACTTCATTTTTTATATAAAGACAGGTTACAGACAGCAAGGCTCTGGGGAGAGAACACAGCATTGTGTCAATAAAACAGCACTGGGCTGGGAAGGATGCCTAAGGTCTAGTTCTGGCCCTGCTCTTAGCTGGCTGGGTGATACTGGGCAAGTCCCTTTCCCTCTCTGGGCTCCAGTTTTCCTACCCAATTAAACAAGGCAGCGTAAATAGAGCCTCCTCGCTATTCATTGTGGTCAATGGACAAGCAACATTAGCATCACCTGGAAATTTGTTAGTAATTTAAAACCTCAGGCCCCAAACTAGAACTATCAAATCAAAATCTGCAAATTAACAATATCCCCAGATGATTTCTATGCATGTTAAGGTTTAAGAGCCAATGTTCTAGGGTTCCTTCTACCTCTGATCTTCTATGATTTGTAAGTGGACCATAGCAGTGGATGGGGAGAAAGCCAAAGCTGAAGGAGGTTGCAGGTGGGAAGAGCCAGTGAAGATAAAGGGTTAACAATAGAGTGAGGACACATGTCTCCATCGTCCCTTCATATCCTTCAACCTGTAGCTCAATAAATCCTGTAAGAAACATTCTATGACTTAAATATGTCTGATCCCTCTGCACTTGTAGATGCAATTAATCCTGCACACTTTCACTTGTGAAAAGACGTTTGCAAAAGGACTCTGATTCAGGCGGGTATGCTAATTGCTCCATCTAAAAGCTGGGACTCAGTCTCATTTGCTTTGCCATCTCATTCTTTAACAAACACTCCCCCTGCCCAACCTTGTACAGGGCTCACTTCACAGACTGCTGATTGACAGGAGAACGAAACAAAGTTTCCTCACAGGAAGGCCGCGCATGCCAGCAAGAGAATACAGCATGGGGCTGGAGTTACGCCCAATGACCCACCGGCAGGCAACAGAGCCAGACATTCGAGCGGGCAGTATTTGCCCAAATATACCTACCTCACACCGAGATTGGGGACAGACAGGAAAGACGACGGATGCACCCCGACCAGGAGAGGCCAGGGAAATTAACGGAGCTCTTTACTGTAACGACCCACGTCCGTCTCAACCTGGCTCCCGCACCACTCCGCTAGCTCGGTTGGGATTTTTGAAAACTACAGCCTTCAGGAAGTACAGTCGATTGGCCAGCAGAGGACCAATCAACGTGCATAGCTGCAACATAAAATACCCTAACAGGAAGGGGTGGAGCTGGGTATTTTAAAACCGACTGCAGCCTCTGAAGGACTTCGCACGAGTGTTGTTTCTAGTATAATTGGTTGGCCCAGGCTGGGTTGATATGCGGGAGTATCAGGTCTCTTTAAAGACGCGTTTTTGGCCAGTCTCACTCCTGTACTCCCAGCTTTTTGGGAGAGCGAGTTGGGGCGGATCGCTTGAGCCCAGGAGATGGAGATGAGCCTGGGCAACATGGCAAATTCCTGTCTCTACGAAAGATATAAAAATTAGTCGGGATGTAGTGGCAAGTGCCTATAGTCCCAGCCGCTTGGAAGGCTGAAGTGGGAGGATCGATTGAGCCCAGGAGGCAGAGATTGCAGTCAGCAATGATTATGCCGCTACACTCCAGCCTGGGTGACAGAGTGAGACCCTGTCTCAATAAAATAGAAAATGCATTTTCATTTAAATAACCTTGCCAGAGGATGGGACGAGCAGAGCGGCTGTATAATGCAGGTACAGGCCTATTAAAACATTAATATTAATAACCACTTATAGAGTCAAGCATTAACTCCTGTAGGCTTCACAAACAACCTTGTGAAGGAAGCAAGGCAGAAGTTACTGACCCTGTTTTATGAATGAGCACCCAAAGTGCAGAGAGCTAATAGTAGTTATGTTAATTCAGCATGTGCTACTTGCTATAACATTTTTTACTGCTTTAAATCCTGTCCAAAAACCAGATACTTTTATTATTGCCATTTTACAGATGACAAAATTGTAGTTTGCTAATATCTCAGTATCAGAAAGCTACATCATGGCAAAATAGGAACTACAACCCAGATGTTCTCATTCATTTCATTCATACATTAGTTCAATTGTTTAACAAATATTTACTGATCACCTGCTTTGTGCCAGAACTAGAAGACCATATATAGACATACATACATACATATATGGCATTGACAAAAGACTTGAAGAATTTATAACTCTGCCCTTTCCTCTGAGGAGGCAAAGAGAAATAGAGATGCCAGAGATAAACGCTAGAACTTCTGCATATACAGCAGGCACTCTACCACTGAACTACATCCTTACCTTTATTATTAGCCCATTCTCCTTTTAGTATCCCATAGCCTCCACATTAAAGGTAAAATATTCATATGATCCCAGACCCTCTTCTCTTTTTAATCTCCCTAGGTTATCTCATCCAGATACATGACTATAAATATCATCTAAAAGCAGTCCCTAAATTGCAGGTTCATTAATCCAAATTACTATTCCACATCTCCACTTGGATGTCTAACAGACATTCAATATCTTAACAATAGAACTCTGAATTGTCAAGCCCCTCCCCAAACCTGTTTCTTCTCTCAGTATCCCTCATTTCAGAAATTGATACCACATCAAACCCGTTATTGAAGCCAGAAAGCTGGGTATCGTCTTTGAGTCTAACTTTTTTCCATCACCTTTGTTGATTTGAACTCAAAATATATCTATATCCATCAACTTATCTCCATCTCCACTGCCACCTAGGCTCTCATTTGGCTCACTGTCAAGAGCCTCAAAGCTGTTTTTCCCCTTTCCAAAGTTTACCTTTCTCTGATACAAATACAACACAACAATAAGAGTGATCTTTTAAAAAAAGAAAAATGGCATTGTGTCCCTCCCTTCTTCAGTAATTTCCCACAGAATTTAAAGTAAAAATCCTAACTACCTACCCTGGCCTATAAGGTCCTGCCTACCCCATCAACTTCATTTCATAAACTGCATTTCACATTCCCTGCATTCAACCATAATAGTCTTCTTTCAAATATTTGAATTTACCAAACTCTCTCTACCTGATATTTTTGCACAAGATGTTCCTGCTGCCTGGAACATTCTTCCCTGTATTCTTAAAATTGCAAGATT
Source organism: Sapajus apella (assembly GCF_009761245.1). Lineage (NCBI taxonomy): Eukaryota > Metazoa > Chordata > Mammalia > Primates > Cebidae > Sapajus > Sapajus apella. The sequence goes on along the minus strand of NW_022437043.1, from coordinate 6,929,310 downwards.
TTTTCTCAAGGATCAAGTCTCAGTTTAAATGTCCCCTCTTCAGAGAGGCCTTCCCTGCCCATGTTACATAAGGAAGATTTTTCTCCCATTCTATTATATTCAGCCCCTTGACACTTTAAAGAGTAAATATTGCTATTTGTAACTTTTAATTTCTCAAGAATGCAAGGTTCATAATGAGTAGGACCATACATGTTGTGCTCTGTCTCCAGAGATTAGCATTAACAAAAGCTCATGTTTATCAGTTATTTACTATATGTTCAAAATTCTTCTAACATTTACAAAAATCCTATAAGATATTAATATACTTATTTGCAGATGAGGATCCTGAGACATGGAAAAGTTTAGTAACTTGTCCAAGATCACACGGCTAGTAAGTGGTCAGATTGGAATTTAAACACAAGCAGTCTGATTCCAGAGAACAAACATAACCATTACCCCGTATCTGCCTCCTTGATAGATAACTGAAAAATATTTGTTAACTAAGTAAATGACTATCTTCTTGTAAAGGTCATCATTTTAGACAAGGATCCCACTGGGAAGCACTATAAAGGAAATGTAGCATTAACACAAGTCACCATAGTCTTTTTTTTTATTGCATTTTAGGTTTGGGGGTACATGTGAAGAACATGCAAGATTGTTGCATAGGTACACACATGGCAGTGTGATTTGCTGCCTTCCTCCCCTTTAGTCATGACAGGAAAAGGTCTACCCACCAAAACAACAGCAACACAAAAATCACAAAACAAGCAATTTCACTTCTCCTATTTTTTCCTAGCTTTTCACATCAACAACAACAAAAAAAAACTTATTGAGTAAAAGTTGTGGTTTTTCCAAAATTTTTTAAATGTATTTTCCCTTAGCCGGCATAGCTCCAGTTGACTTAAACTTTTCTTTGGGTACCATCCAGAGAAGACACAGAGAAAAGAGAAGACAGCCCTTTGACTCCACAATTTGTCAATATTTCCCTCCTCCCAGGTATAAAACTTCTCATAAACTCTCCTTTCTCTTCCCTGTACCTCTGTATTAAAGCCTAATATGAAAGATCTGTTATTATCTACCTTACTTTAACATGAAATATATTGCAGATGGATCCAAGATTTGAATTTAAAATGGAACCATAAAAATACAAGTCAAGCTATAAAAGAATATTTTTCTAATCTTGCAGAAGGAAAAAAACTTTCAAAACAGGCAGAAAAACTTTTTAGTAGCTAAAAATCTTCAAAATCTTATAATTTCTTTTTGGCAAAACAGCAAAACAAGGTTAAAAAAATCTAATAACAAACTGGCAAAAACATTGATAACACAAATGACAAAAGAATACTTTCCAAAATGTACAATGAGAACTCTACAATAGATAAAATAGATAAACTTCCCATCAAAAATGTCAGCAAGAATATGAACAATTAGAAAAGAATTACAAATGACCAATAAACATGAAAATATGTTAGATTTCACTAAAAAATAAATGCTGATTAAAATAACAATAGATTATCTTTGTTCAGGACATTGACAAAGGTTAATATATTGATAATAACTTCTGTTGGTGAGGGGGTGGGTAAACAGTTATTGTATTCACTGTCGATGGAAATAAAAACTGCCATAAACTTTGGGAAGGTTGTTTGAAAATATCTGTTGAATTTCAAATGTTTGAACCCATTTACCCAGAGATTCTGCTTCTAGTAATCTTTCCTACAAAAATACTTAGTTCCAGAAATAAGGCTGAAAATTTCCCAAATCTGGGAGACATATAAATCTAGACTGAAGATGCTAAGCAAATCCTAAACAGGATAAACCCAAAGAAATTAACACAATAAACATATCATAAAACTTCGGAAAATTAACAACAAAGAAAAAATCCTTAAAAGCAGCAAGAGGGGAATGAGATATTTCTAATAGAAGTAAAAATTTCTGAATAACAGTAGATTTCTCATTAGAAACTGTGCAGACCAGAGGGAGGTGACACGATGTTTTCCAAGAACTAAAAGAAAACAGCTCTAAACACACAATTCTATATCCACGGAAAAGATCCTTCAAGAGTGAGGGAAAGGAAAATCGAGATATTCTCAGATGAAGGAAACAAGAGAATCTGTTGCCAGTAAATCTACCCCAATAGAGTAAAAATTCACAATTTTTTTAAAAAAGGTGTAAAAGAAAGTATCTTAAAACATCAGGAAGAAAGAACAATACAAAGAGCAAAGTATGGGTCAATTCAATGGACTTTCCTTCTGATCCTGAGTTTTCTCAGATACATTTGAAAGTTATACTAAAAATTATAACATTGTCTGATGTGGTTCTCAGTGTAGGTACAGGAAATGTTAAAAACAGTAATATCAAAAAATAAGAAAGGATAAAGAGATGTAAAGGAAGGAAGAAACATTTCTATACCTCTCACAAACTGGGAAATAACTCCAGTAGACTCTGAATACACACATACACACATACAGTAATACCAGAACAACCACTATGAAAGACATATACGGAGAGAGACTCAAAACCACTATAGATATATCCAAATGGAATTACACTGAATGTTCATGTAACTGACTAGAAGCCAGAAAAAAAAAAAAAGAAAATATAACAATGAAAACTAGAAGGAATAATCAGGTAACAAAAAATAAAAACAGCAGATTTAAGGCATGACATATCAATAATCATATTAAATGTAAATAAGTAAAGTGATTAAAAGACAGATATTGACAAAGTGAATTATAAAAAGCACACCCCGATGACATGCTGTCAACAAGAAAACCCCCTTCAAATATAATGATATAAGCAGGTTGAAATTAAAAGGTAGAAAAAGATATATCATCCGTACATTAATTTTAAAGAAACAGGAGTAGCTATTTTAATATCAGTTAAAGTAATATCAGAGCAAAGTAAATTACCAGGGTCAGAGAGAAACATTACTGATAATAATAAAAGGGTCAATCCACCAAGAAGATACAGCAATCCCAAATGTGTATGCACCAACCAACTGAGCTGCAAAATACACGAAGCAAAGACTGACAGAACAGAAAGGAGAAATAGACAAATCCATATTTACAGTTGAAGACTTCAACATTCCTATCTCAATAATTGATTTTTAAAAACAAGCTATATAAAAAAAATCAGCAAGGGTATAGAAGAATTCAACAACAGCAGCAAACACTAATTGAATCCAATTGACATTTACAGAACACCTCCCCCCGAAAAAACAACAAAATACACATTTGTTTCAAGTGCCCATGGAACTTTTACCAAAATAGATGATACCCTCAATTGTAAAACAGATCTCAGCAAATAAAAAAGAATTGAAATCATAACACAGTATGTTCTCTGACCACAATGGGATCAAACTAGGAATCAGTGATAAGAATAAGAGAACAATCTCCAAACACTTGGAAACTAAACAACACAGTTCATGGATCAAAGATCAAGTTTTAATCAAAATAAAAAAATACACTGAACTGAATGAAAATGAAAATAAAAACAATCAAAATTTGTGGGCCAGGTGCTGTGGCTCACATCTGTAATACCAGCAATTTGAAAGGCAAATGTGGGGAGGATCACTTGAGGCCAGGAGTTCAAGATCACCCTGAGCAACAGGACATTCTGTCTCTATTTAAAATAGATATGTTTATTTTTAAATTACACATATAAGAAATATACATATTATATACACAAATATATATTGTGTTATATATTTCAATGTATAATATATAAAATACAATATATATACTCTCTATGTTATATATAATAACATTCATGTAGTGTACATATATAGGGAGAGAGACAGATGATACATATAAAATAGATGATACCCATATATACATACATACATGGGTCACAGCTAAAATATATACATATATGTATGGGTCACAGCTAAAACTGAAAGGGAAATTTATGATGCTAATATTATAAAAAGAGGAAAAGTTTAAAAGTCAATACTCTAAGCACTCACCTCAATACTAGAGAAAGAAGAGAAAAATAAATCCAATACAAGCATAACTTAGGAAAAAATAATGACAAAAGCAGAAATCAATGAAATTGAAAGAGTAAGATCAATAGTAAAAATCAATGAAACAAAGCCTGTTTCTTTAAAAAGATTAAAAACCTAACAAACCTCTACCAAGGTTGACAAATAAAAAAGAAAACACAAATTAGCAATATCAGAAATGACATCGATGAATACATTTTAGAGATCAGCTGTACAACACAGTGCCTATAGTTAATAATACAGTATAGGACACTTCAAAATTTGCTAACGGGGTAGATATCATGTTAAGTTTTCTGACCAAAAAACACCCAACAACAACAACAAAGGGACATGAGGAAATTTGGAAGGTGTTGGATATGTCTACTACCTTGATTATGGTAATGGAATAATGAGTGTTTACACATGAACAACCTCATCAAATTGTACACATTAAATATATGCAGTTCTTCATATTAATATATCAATTATACCTCAATAAAAGTTTTTTTAAAGAAATAAAACATGGGATTCTGCTACAGACCCTACTGACATAAAAAGAACAAGAGAATACTTTGAACAACACTACACACAGAAATTTGACAACTTAAAATAAATGGATGAATTCCTTGAAAAGCACACCCTCACAACACACCCAATAGGAAATGGATCATTTAAATAGTCCCAGCTTTAAATAAATTCAATTATTAATTTAAAAATTCCCCAAAAGAGTAATCTCCAGACCCAAATGATTTCACTGGAGAATTAAACCAAATATCCAAAGAATTAATACCAATTCTACATATGTCTCCTACAGAAAATAGAAAAGAGAACAATTCCCAACTCATTGTATGACAACACTTTTATGATGATGCCAAAAACATCCAAAGATAGTACAAAATAAGTAAACTCCATGGCCAGTATCCCTCATGAATATAGAAACAGAATTCTTAGCAAAATATTAACAAATAAATTTTAGCAACATATTAAAAGTATTATTTACCATATACCATGACCAAGTGGGATTTATCCCAGAGATGCAAGGCTAGTTTGAAAAATCAATCCATGCAATCTAACATCGATATTGTCTTGTACACTGAGAACTACAAACCATCATTGAGATAAAGACCTAAATAAATGGAAAGATGTCCCATGTTCATTGATCACCTTACTTAATATTGTTAAGATGGCAATACTGCCCAGATTGATCTACAGAATCAACACAATCCCTATCAAAATCTGTTTGGAACAGAGATAATACATCATACCTAAGAATGCTGTCATTTGAAAATACTACTTACAAAGGTTGGCCCTCAGCTAGTATCTGGGAACTTGAATTTGGAGAGGGTTCCCACAACACTAATTGATAAGATAAGCTCACTTTGCCTTATGGTTTATGGTGAACACCAGATTTCCTCCTAGAAATCTGAAATTTTTGTATATGCTAGGCAGTCTCCAATAAAAACCTTTGTCACTGACTCTCCAATGAGCTGCCCTCACAGACAACATTTCACATATGTTGTCACAGCTTATTGATGGAAAATGTTAAGCCAGTTACAAAATACCATGTATTGTATTATTCTATTTATATTGAATGTCCATAATAGGCAAATCTATAGAGACAGAAAGTAGATTAGTGGTTGCCTAAAGCTGAGATGTATAAGGGTAAATCGGTGGCTGGGGTGTGATAGATAAAGGATATAGGGTTTCTTCTGGGGGTGATAAAAAAGCTCTAAAATGTTTATGGTGATAGTTATTCAACTCTGTGACACAGGGTACTAAAAAAAAGCATTGAGATGTATGCTTTAGTTGAGTTACATGGTATATGAATTATATTTCAACAAAGATGTTATTTAAAAAATAGTAGCTAACAAAGTATATCAGTTCCTAAAAAATGTTATATTGAAGAGTGTGGCAAGGATAGATTCAGTGGAACCGTTAGTCAGTTATACAATAATCCAGGCAGTTTGGATCAGGAGGATTCAATGTTCTTGGCCTTGACCAAGAACCTCTATATGGTCTCGGGCATAGCAATTCTTCAAGAACCATTACTTCTTATTTTCAATTATGTAAATATCACTAAGGATTTACATATATATATTTAAATATATATACATACACATATATATGTAAATATATGTATACATGTACACATATGTATATGTGTATATATATTTACACATATGTGTGTATATATGTATCTATTTACATAGATACATATATATTTACATATATACACATATAGACACATGTAAATAGATACAATATGCAAATATACATGTGTATACATGTATGTAAATATATATACACATATGAACCAAGGTACATATATATATGTATATACATGAACTTTGTGCTATTCTTAGCAGGGTAAATGAAAATGGGTAAAACACAGTCATTCTCTTTAAGAAGTCCTGTTTTGGGAAAGATAAAGCTCATAATGAAACAAATACACCACAAAGCAGACTGTGATATGTGAATTATAAATTCACAAGGTGAAAGTAAAACTGTTGAGTATTTCAGAAGACACATATTACTGAGTTCACTATTATTATCAACACCATCACTATTGCCATAATCATCTCAACATCACCAAGAGCTACTGAGTGTCTAAACACATGAGCCACTGCTAGATTGTACACAGAGATAGTTACTGCCTTCCTTGAATCTATATACATACACCTTCATGATGGAAATATTAAGGAAATGTATCAATAAATATGACATACACAAAAATGCAGTTTTTAGGATGGGGAGTGATTCTGTCACGGAGAAATCACCAATTTCCCGTTTAATTGGAGGAATGCCTTCTCAAGTGGCTTTTGCCTGGGGTGTCCTCCTAGGGCTTGTGAACATGTTTTCCAACAGCTGCGACCTCCTAGTGGCCACATGAAGTCATTACCCCGATTCATCATGTTGAGTTGAGAGCAAAAGGCACAGGAGACTGGAGGGCAGCTGGTGAGATTACTGCTCACTGCAGCATCAACCTCCCAGGCTCAAGCGATCCTCCGGAGTAACCTGTACTCAGCCTCCCGAGCAACCAGTACTACAGGCACACGCCACAACACCAGGCTGCTTTTTTTTTTTTTTTTTTTTGGTAGAGAACGGGGTTTAGCTGTGTTGCCCAGGCTAGTCTCCAACTCAAACTGCTACCCTCAAGCGATCCTCCCACCTCAGCCTCCCAAAGTGTTAGGATTACAGGCATGAACCACAATGCCCCGCTGTAATGTTTAAAATATGCACTCACTGATATACTATCTCCAGGGCAAGATAAAGATTTTTTTTCACCAAGTAATACTATATTTAAGTTTTTTTGTTTGTTTGTTTTGTTTTGCTTTTTTCTTTTGAGACAGAGTCTTGCTTTGTCGCCCAGGCTGGAGTGCAGTGGCACCATCTCAGCTCACTGCAGCCTTTCACCTCTGTGTTTCAAGGGATTCTCTCGCCTCAGTCTCCCAAGTAGCTGGGGTTACAGGCGCCGGCCACCACGCCCAGCTAATTTTTGTATTTTTAGTAGAGATGGGGTTTTTCCATGTTGGCCAGGCTGGCTTTGAATTCCTGACCTCAAAGTGATCCACTGCCTTGGCCTCCCAAAGTGTTGTGATTACAGTTGTGAGCCACCACACTAGGCCTGAAGTACTTTTTAAAAGGTTATTTTGTCAGATGTTCCAGACAAGCCTGATGGTTTGACAGGGGGAAAAAATCTGATTAAAGGCTAAGTTCCCTCAGCCAGTTTTCCACCCACATCTCCAGCCTGACACAGGATACATTTCTATATTTATAATATAGCATCAATACATAAGGCAAAAAGCTCTTGTCACAGCTAACAAAACAAAATCTCTATCATTCCCTGCAGATACTATATCAGTGAATGAATCTTTTAAACAATTACAACCGGAATTTAAATGCCAGCAGTCTGATTCCAGAGAACAAACATGACCATTACCCCGTATCTGCCTTGTTGATAGACAACTGCAAAATATTTGTTAACTAAGTAATTGAGTATCTTATCTTCTTGTAAAGGTCATCATTTTAGACAAGGTTCCCACTGGGATGCACTATAAAGGAAATATAGCCTTAACACAAGTCACTTTAAATCTTTAGTCATGACAGGAAAAGGTCTATCCACCAAAACAACAGCAACACAAAAATCACAGAACAAGCAATTTCATTTCTCCTATTTTTAACTAGCTTTTCACATCAACAGCAACAACAAAAAATTATTGAGTAAAAGTTGTAATTTTTCCAAAATTTTTAAATGTATTTTTCCCTTAGCCAGTATAGCTCCAGTTGACTTAAATTTTTCTTTGGGTACCATCCAGAGAAGACACTGAAAAAAGAGAAGACAGCCCTTCAACTCCACAATTTGTCAATATTTCCCTCCTCCCAGGTATACAACATTCTCATAAACTCTCCTTTCTCCTCCCTATACCTCTGTATTAAAGCCTAATATGAAAATCTGTTATTATCTACCTTACTTTAACATGAAAATATATTACAGATGGATCCAAGATTTGAATGTAAAAATGAGACCATGAAAATACCAAATAAACTATATGAGAATATTTTCATAATCTTGCAAAAGGGAAAAAAAAAAAGCTTTCAAAACAGGATGAGAAATTTGTTAGTAGCTAAAAATCTTAAAATTTCTGTTTGGCAAAACAAACGGCAAAATAAAGTTAAAAAAAAAATCTAACAACAAACTGGCAAAAACAATGACAATACAAATGACAAAAAGAATACTTTCCAAAATGTACAATGAGAACTCTACAATAGATAAAATAGATAAACTTCCCATCAAAAAAGTCGGCAAGAGAATGAACAATTAGAAAAGAATTACATATGACCAATAAACATGAAAATATGTTAGATTTCACTAAAAAGTAAATGCCGATTAAAATAACAATAGATTATCTTTGTTCAGGACATTGACAAAGGTTGATATATTGATAATAACTTCTGTTGGTGAGGGGGTGGGTGAACAGTTATTGTATTCACTGTCGATGGAAATAAAAACTGCCATAGGGCCGGGCACGGTGGCTCAAGCCTGTAATCCCAGCACTTTGGGAGGCCGAGGCGGGTGGATCACGAGGTCAAGAGATCGAGACCATCCTGGTCAACACGGTGAAACCCCATCTCTACTAAAAAAAAAAAAAAAAAAAAAAAAAATTAGCTGGGCATGGTGGCGCATGCCTGTAATCCCAGCTACTCAGGAGGCTGAGGCAGGAGAATTGCCTGAACCCAGGAGGCGGAGGTTGCGGTGAGCCGAGATCACGCCATTGCACTGCAGCCTGGGTAACAAGAGCGAAACTCCGTCCCAAAAAAAAAAAAAAAAAAAAAAAAAAAAAAACTGCCATAAATTTGGGAAGGCTATTTGAAAATATCTGTTGAATTTCAAATATTTGAACCCATTTACCCAGAGATTCTGCTTCTAGTAATCTTCCCTACAAAAATACTTAGTCCCAGAAATAAGGCTGAAAATTTCCCAAATCTGGGACACATATAAATCTAGACTGAAAACACTAAGCAAATCCTAAACAGGATAAACCCAAAGAAATTAACACAATAAACATATCATAAAACTTCTGAAAATTAACAACAAAGAAAAAACCCTTGAAAGCAGTGAGAGGGGAATGAGATATTTTTAATAAAAGTAGAAATTTCTGAGTGGATTTCTCATTAGAAACTGTGCAGACCAGAGGGAGGTAACACAATGTTTTCCAAGAACTAAAAGAAAACAGCTCTAAACACACAATTCTATATCCAGGGAAAATATCCTTAAAGAGTGAATGAAAATCAAGACATTCTCAGATGAAAGAAACTGAAGAGAATTTGTTGCCAGTTTTTATTCTACCCCAATAGAATAGAAAATTCACAATTTTTTTTAAAAAGGCATAAAAGAAGGAATCTTAAAACATGAGGAAGAAAGAGCAATAGAAAAGGTAAAGTATGGGTCAATTCAATAGGCTTTCCTTCCAATCCTGAATTTTCTCAATTTGTTTGATAGTTATAGCAAAAATTAGAACACTGTCTGATGTGGTTCTCAATATAGGTATAGGAAATATTAAAAACAGTAGTATCAAAAAATGAAAGAGTGTAAAGAGATCTGAAGGAAGGAAAGGTTTCTGTACTTCTCTCAAACTGAGAAATAACTCTCCAGTAGAATGTGAAAAGACACACATACACACACACACACACACACAGAGAGAGAGAGAGAGAGAGAGAGAGAGAAAGAGAGAGAGAGAAATACCCAGAGCAACCACTATGAAGGCCATATAAAGAGAGAAACTTAAAACCAATGTAGATGGCTAGCAGTATACAGAAAGCAGAAACTGGACCCCTTCCTGACACCTTACACTAAAATTAACTCCAGATGGATTAAAGACTTAAACATAAGACCTAACACCATGAAAATCATAGAAGAAAACCTAGGCAAAACCATTCAGGACATAGGCATAGGCAAGGACTTCATGACTAAAACACCAAAAGCATTGGCAACAAAAGCCAAAATAGACAAAGGGGACCTAATTAAACTACAAAGCTTCTGTACAGCAAAAGAAACAATCATTAGAGTGAACTGGCAACCAACAGAATGGGAAAATTTTTTGCAATCTACCCATCTGACAAAGAGCTAATATCCAGAATCTACAAAGAACTAAAACAGATTTACAAGAAAAAAACAAACCAGCTCATCCAAAAGTGGGAGAAGGATATGAACAGACACTTTTCAAAAGAAGACATATATGAGGTCAACAAACTTAAGAAAAAATGTTAATCACTGATTATTAGAGAAATGCAAATCAAAACCACATTGAGATACCATCTCACACCAGTTAGAATGACGATCACTAAAAAATCTGGAGACAAAAGATGCTGGAGAGGATGTGGAAAAATAGGAACACTTTTACATTGTTGGTGGGAGTATAAACTAGTTCAACCATTGTGGAAGACAGTGTGGAGCTTCCTCAAGGACCTAGAAATAGAAATCCCATTTGACCCAGCAATCCTATTACTGGGTATATACCCAAAGGATTATAAATCATTCTATTATAAAGACACATGCACACGTATGTTCATAGCAGCACTGTTTACAATAGCAAAGACCTAGAACCAACCCAAATGCCCATTGACGATAGACTGGACAAGGAAAATGTGGCACATATACACCATGGAATCCTATGCAGCCATAAAAAATGATGAGTTTGTGTCCTTTGTAGGGACATGGATGAATCTGGAAACCATCATTCTCAGCAAACTGACACAAGAACAGAAAATCAAACACTGCATGTTCTCATTCATAGGCGGGTATTGAACAATGAGAACACATGGACACAGGGAGGGGAGCATCACACACTGGGGTCTGTTGGGGGGGCCAAGGGAGGGACAGCAGGGGTGTGGGGAGGTTAGGGAGGGATAACATGGGGAGAAATGCCAGATGTAGGTGACGGGGGTATGGAGGCAACAAACCACATTGCCATGTGTGTACCTATGCAACAACCCTGCATGATCTGCACATGTACCCCAGAACCTAAAGTACAATTTAATAAAAAAAGAGAGACAAAAAAACAATGTAGACACATCCAAATGGAATTCTAATGAATGTTCAAGTAACTGACTGGAAGGCAGGACAAAGAAAAAAGACAACATAAAAAATGAAAACTAGAAGGAATAACCAGAAAACAAAAAATAAAAATGGTAGACTTAAGGCATGACATATCAATAATGATATTAAATGTAAATAAATTAAGTAAAGCAATTAAAAGCAGATATTGGCAAAATGAATTTTAAAAAGCACATCCCAATGACATGCTGTCAACAAGAAAACCCCTTTCAAATATAATGATATAAGCAGGTGGAAATTAAAAAGTGGAAAAGATATATCACGCATATATTAATTTTAAAGAAACAGGAGTGGTTATATCAATATCAGTTAAAGTAATATCACAGCAAAGTAAATTACCGGAGACAGAGAAAAACATTACATAATAATATAAGGGTCAATCCACCAAGAAGATATGGCAATCCCAAATGTGTATGCACCCACCAACCGAAATGCAAAACACATGAATTAAAGACTGACAAAACTGAAAGGAGAAATAGACAAATCCATATTTACAGTTGGAGACTTCAACATCCCTATCTCAATAATTGATTTTTAAAAACAAGCTAGATAAAAAATCAGCAAGGATATGGAAGAATTCAACAACAGCAACAAACACTAATTGAATCGAATTGACATTTATAGAACACCTCTCCCTGAAAAAACAACAAAATACACATTCATTTCAAGTGCCCATGGACCTTCATAGATGATACTTCAATTGTAAAACAAATCTCAGCAAATAAAAAAGAATTAAAGTCATAACACAGTATGTTCTCTGACCACAATGGGATAAAACTAGAAATCAGTGACAAGAATAAGAGAAAAATATCCAAAGACTTGGAAACTGAACTACATACATCATGGATCAAAGATGAAGTTTTAATCAAAATTTAAAAATACACTGAACTGAAAGAAAATGAAAATACAACACATCAAAATTTCTATACCAGGTGTGGTGGCTCACACCTGTAATACCAACACTTTGAGAGGCCAAGTTGGAGAGGATCACTTGAGGCCAGGAGCTCAAGACCAGCCTGAGAAACATAGGGAGATTCTGTCTCTATTTAAAATATCTATATTTGTTATTATAGATGTATAATATATAATAAAATATATAAAATATGTATATGACATATACTACATATTATTTTATTATATATATTATTTATATATAGAGAGAATATATGTAAAAAATAGATGATACCCATATATACATATATATGGTCACAGCTAAAAATAGATATGTATATAATATATATATGTTATATATATTATATATATAGGTTATATGTTATATATATTATATATATGGGTTATATATTATATATATATATATATATATGGGTCACAGCCAAAGCTGAAAGGGAAATTTATAACACTATTTAATCTTAGAAAAGAGGAAATTTTAAAAGTCAATACTCTAAGCACCCACTTCAATACTAGAAAAAGATGAGAAAAATAAATCCAGTGCAAGCATAAGGTAGGAAATAATAACGATAAAAGCAGAAATCAAGGAAATTAAAAACAGAAAAAACAATAGTAAAAAATCAATGAAACAAACTCTGGTTCTCTGAAAAGACAAAAAACCTAACAAACCTCTAGCAAGATCGACAAAGAAGAAAAGAAGACACAAATTAGCAATATCAGAAATGATATAGATGAATAAATTTTAGAGATCTGCTGTACAACACAGTGCCTATAGTTAACAATGCAGTATTGGGACGGGCGTGGTGACTCACGCCTGTAATCCTAACACTTTGGGAGGCCAAGGCAGGTGGATTACTTGAGGTCAGGAGTTCGAGACCAGCCTGGCCAACATGGTGAAACCCCATCTCTACTAAAAATACAAAAGTTAGCCAGGTGTACTGGCAGGCACCTGTAATCCCAGCTATTCAGAAGGCTGAGGCAGGAGAATCACTTGAACCCAGGAGGCAGAGGTTGCAGTGAGCCAAGACCCCGCCACTGCACCCCAGTCTGGGCAACAGAGTGAGACTCCATCTCAAACAAACAAATGAACAAAAAACAATTCAGTATTGGGCACTTCAAAATTTGTTAAGAGTCGATATCATGTTAACTGTACTTACAAAAAAAAAAACCACCACCACCAACAAAGGGACACAAGGAAACTTTGGGAAGTGTTGGATATGTCTACTACCTTGATTATGGTACTGGAATCATGGGTGTTTACATATGAACAACCTTGTAAAATTGTAAACATTAAATATATGCAACTCTTTGTATTAACATATCAATTATACCTCAATAAAAGTTTTTTTTTAAAGAAGTAAAACAAGGGATTCCGCTACAGACCCTACTGACATAAAAAGGATAAGGGAATACTATGGACAATTCCACACATATGAAGTTCACAACTTAAAAGAAATGGATGCATTCCTTGGAAAGCACTAACTGCCACAATACACCCAACAGGAAACAGATGATTTGAATACTCCCAATTTTAAATAAATTCAATTATTAATTTAAAAATTCCCCAAAAGAGTACTCTCCAGGCCCAGACGATTTCACTGGAGAATTAAACCAAATATTTAAAGAACAACTAACACCTATTCTACATCTGTCACTTCCAGAAAATAGAAAAGGTAACACTTCCCGACACATTATAGGAGAACACTTTTTTTTTTTTGCCTGTATTTTTGAGACGGAGTTTCGCTCTTGTTACCCAGGCTGGAGTGCAATGGTGCGATCTCGGCTCACCACAACCTCCGTCTCCCAGGTTCAGGCAATTCTCCTGCCTCAGCCTCCTGAGTAGCTGGGATTATAGGCACGCGCCACCATGCCCAGCTAATTTTTTGTATTTTTTTTTTTTAGTAGAGTCGGGGTTTCACCATGTTGACCAGGATGGTCTCGATCTCTTGACCTTGTGATCCACCCACCTCGGCCTCCCAAAGTGCTGGGATTACAGGCTTGAGCCACCGCGCCCAGCCAGGAGAACACTTTTACAGTGATGTCAAAAACATCCAAAGATAATACAAAATAAGAAAACTACAGGCCAATATCCTCATGAATTATTAGCAAGATATTAGCAAACAAATTTTGTCTTGTACACTGAGAACAAGACAGATATTGTCTTGTACACTGAGAACTACAAACCATCAGTAAGAGAAAAACCTAAGTAAATGGAAAGATGTCTTGTGTTCATTGATCAACTTACTTAATATTGTTAAGATGGCAATACTGCCCAGATTGATCAACAGAATCCACACAATCCCCATTAAAATCTGTGTGGAACAGAGATAACATATCAGACCTAAGAATGCTGCCATTTGAAAATCCTGCTTACAAAGGTTGGCCCTTGGCTAGCATCTGAGAACTTAGATTTGGGAAGGGTTCCCACAACACTAATGGATAAGATTAGCTCACTTTGCTTTATGGTTTATGGTGAACACCAGATTTCCTCCTAGAAAACTGGAATTTTGGTGCTAGGTAGAAGGTGCCTGTATAACCAGTCCCCAGTAAAAACCCTTGCCACTGATTCTCCAATGAACTGCCCTCACAGACATTTCACACATGTTCCCACAGCTCATTGCTGGAAAAAGTTTTGCTAAGAAGCCAATCACAAAATACCACATGTTGTATTGAATGTCCAGAATAGATCTATAGAGACAGAAAGTAGATTAGTGGTTGCTTAAAGCTGGGAAGTATAGGGATGGAGGGGTGGCTGAGATGTGATAGATAAAGGGTATAGGGTTTCTTCTGGGGGTGGTAAAAAAAAAAGCTCTAAATTGATTATGGTGATGGTTGTACAACTGTGACACAGTAAAAAAAAACACTGAGTTGTACACTTTAAATGAGTGAGCTACTTGGCATATGAATTATATTTCAACAATGCTGTTATAAAAACATCGTAGCTAATAAAGTATATCAGTTCCTTAAAAATGTTACATTGAAGAGTGGCAAGGATAGATTCAGTGGAGCCAGTCAGCCAGTTATTACGATAATCCAGGCAGTTTGGATCAGGGTGACCCAATGCTTTTGTTTTTGGCCTTGGCCAAGCACCTCTGTGTGGTCCCGGGGGCAGCAATTTTTGAACCATTATCACTTATTTTCAGTTATATAAATATATTTAGGCATTTACTAATATATATGAACCTTTTATCATTAGCAGGGTAAATGAAAATGAGTAAAACACAGTCATTCTCTTCAAGAAGCCCTGTTTTGGGAAAGATAAAGCTCATAAAGAAACAAATATACCACAAGGTAGAATGTAATGTGTGAATTATAAATTCACAAGGTGAATGTAAAACTACTGAGTATTTCAGAAGACACATATTATTGAGTTCACTATTATTATCAACACCATCACTATTGCCATAATCATCTCAACATCACCAAGAGCTACTGAGTGTCTAAACACATGAGCCACTGCTCGGTTATAAACAGTTACTGCCTTCCTTGAACCTATCCACACCTTCATGATGGAAATATTAAGGAAATGTATCAATAAATATGACATACA
The DNA here is from genome assembly GCF_009761245.1 of Sapajus apella. Classification (NCBI taxonomy): domain Eukaryota; kingdom Metazoa; phylum Chordata; class Mammalia; order Primates; family Cebidae; genus Sapajus; species Sapajus apella. The sequence goes on along the minus strand of NW_022437043.1, from coordinate 6,913,281 downwards.
CAGAAATGCAGTTTTCAGGATGGGGAGTGATTCTGTCATGGAGAAATCACCAATTTCCCATTTAATTGGAGGAATGCCTTTTCAAGTGGCTTTTGTCTGGGGTGTCCTCCTAGGGCGTGGGAACGTTTTCCAACAGCTGCAACCTTCTAGTGGCCACATGAAGTCATTACCCTAATTCACTGCTGAGTTGAGAGCAAAAGGCACAGGGGGCTGGGGTGCAGTTGGTGAGATCACTGCTCACTGCAGCATCAACATCCCAGGCATGCACCAACACAGACGGCTATTTTTTTTTCTTTTGGTACAGATGGAGTTTTTGCTATATTGCCCAGGCTGGTCTCAAACTCAGGCTCTTGGCCTCAAGTGATCCTCCTGCCTCGGCCTCCCAAAGTGCTGGAATTACAAGAGCGAGCCAGCATGCCCAGCTGTCACCAAGTAGTATTATATTTAATTATTTTTCTTTCTCTTCTTTTTTTTTTTTTTTTTTTTTTTGAGACAGAGTCTCACCCTGTCGCCCAGGCTGGAGGGGTGCAGTGGTGTGAACTCAGCTCACTGCAACCTCCCCCTCCCAGGCTCAAGTGATCCTCCCACCTCAGCCTCCCAAGTAACTGGGACTACAGGCATGCACCACAACACCCTGCTAATTTTACCTTATTTCTTTTATTTTTTGGTAGAAGCAGAGGTTCTGCTATGTTGCCCAGGCTGAAATTCAAAGTCCTTCCCTCAAGTGATCTTCCCTCCTCAGCCTCCAAAGGTGCTGGGATTACAGGAGTGAGCTGCCACACCCAGCTGTCACCAAGTAATAGTATATTTTGTAAGGCCGGTTGCCTCGCTGGGAGGCTGGACACACCCATCTCTGCACTCAGCACCTGACTCTACACCCAGCACCAGGCTCTGCACTTGGCATCTAGCTCTGCCACATGGCTCCCTTGGAAGGCTCCGGCTAATGCAACCTCACCCAGGAGTTGAATAAATTGGCATTTAATTTTCTTATACTGGCCTCAGTTTCCTCATTTTAAACTCGGCAATAACCCTTACAAGTGGTGCCGAAAACCTGGGAGGACTTCAAGACCCCTCCTGGGGGAAACTGACTCCTCTACCATAAGGCGAACCAGGGAGCCGCCGCCCCTCTGATCATCTGCAGCCATCACCTGGTAAGACTCCTACTGCCCATAACCCCATCCTCTGTTTGCTCCGAACCTTGGGGTACCCTGTCCGTAATCATGGCCGCGTCAGGGACTCCTTTCCCTCTTGAGATGTGGGTCTCGTGGAGACGTCCTGGTGCCCCTGCTCACCTGTTCCAGAAGACAGGAATATTGTGGAGATGTCCCTATACTCCTGTCCTTCCCCGTAACCTCCGGTAGTCAGGTGTTGAGGTCCGGGTCACCGCCGTTCCTCACTCCTGACTATCCCACAACAGAGAGGGAACTATGGGTAATCAGGAGTCCCGCCTAGACCCCAAGCCGCCATTGGGATGTCTAGTCCAAAATTTACCCAAGCTGGGCCTCTCCATAAAAAAGAAAAGGCTGCTTTTCCTCTCCACCATGGCCTGGCCCCAGTATTCTCTGGACAACCAGTCCAAGTGGCCACCAGAGGGAACTTTCAATCTTGGCATTCTAACCAATTTAGACAATTTCTGTCAAAGAAATGGTAAATGGTCGGAGGTTCCCTACGTTCAGGCCTTCTGGTATCTCCGCTCCTGTCCCACCCTCTGTTCCTCTTGCACCACTGCTCAGGTGCTCCTGGCCAAAGAAACTCCCTCACCGCCCTCGGCCCCCCCACCATCCTCCTCCTCCTTTTCCAACCCCAACCCACCCAAAGAACTCTCCTTTCCACTCACCCGACTCACAAATCCTCTGCCATATGTGGAACCTCAACCCCCTCCGGCTCCCCCTCTTCCTGGTCCCAACCTAGCCTCTCCTGTTAGTGCTCACACTTGCTCACACTTGCTCACACTGTGCTCCTAACAATAAAACCTCCCTCCTTTGCCCTCTTCGTGAGGTTGCTGGAGCAGAAGGCATTGTTCGAGTACATGTTCCCTTCTCCCTCTCTGACCTATCAGCCATTGAGAAGTGCCTAGGGTCATTTTCCACCAATCCTACTGCTTACACCAAAGAATTCCACTACCTCACCCAAGCTTACGACCTCACCTGGCATGATACCTATGTAATTCTGTCCTCCACCCTCACCCCAGATGAGCGTGACTGCATCCTTATGGCAGCCCAGGCACATGCTGATCAGGTACATCTCACAGACAATCAGATGCCAGTAGGTGCGGCAGCGGTGCCCGAGGCTGACCCTGATTGGAATTATCAAACTGGTCAAGATGGCCACAGCTGCCAGGACCAAATGCTACAGTGCCTCCTAGCGGGCATGCAAAGCGCAGCCCAAAAGGTAGTTAATTATGATAAGGGAAATAACTCAGGGTTCTACTGAAAACCCAGCCACCTTCCTTGACCGATTAACTAATGCTATGATCCTCCATACCCGGCTGGACCCGGCCTCTTTACCAGGAGCTACAGTTCTAACCACCCATTTCATCTCTCAGTCAGTGGCTGACATTAGAAAGAAACTTAAAAAGGCTGAGGAGGGCCCCCAAACTCCCATACGAGACCTGGTAAACATGGCATTTAAAGTTTTTAATGGCCGAGAAGAAAAGGCTGAGGCCACCCGCCAGGCCCGTCTACAGCAAAAGGTAAGCCTCCAAACCCAAGCTCTTGTGGCAGCCCTGAGGCCGGCAGCCCACCAGGCACCTGGTGAAGGGGATCCATCAAAGCCTGCCAAGAACTCCAGAGGTGTTCCGCCCGGGGCCTGTTTCAAGTGTGGTCAGGAGGGACACTGGGCACGTCAGTGTCCATGTCCCCGACCACCTACCAAGCCCTGCCCAGACTGCAAGCAGCGTGGATACTGGCGCAGTGATTGCCCATCCTGGACTACAGGCCCACCCCCCCGCACCTCTATGTGGAGGGCAGGCCAGTCCGCAGGAAGCAATCCCATCGCTTGAACTTCTCGGCCTTCTGGACGACTGACGCAGCCTGGACTCGAAGACCCCCATCACCCTTGCCAAGCCCAGGGTAATGCTGCAGGTAGCGGGTAAGTCCATTTCCTTCTTAGTGGACACAGGGGCTACCTATTCTGTATTGCCTTCCTACTCAGGACCTAGCATACCTTCCCAGGTTTCAGTCATGGGAATTGATGGCAAGCCTTCCTGTCCTAATCAAACCCATCCTTTAGCCTGTGTCCTCGAGGGACACCCCTTTTCCCACTCTTTTTTAATTATACCCTCGTGCCCAGTCCCCCTTTTAGGACAAGACATTCTTCAGACTGTGGGGGACACTCTCCAACTCACTGGCCCCTCACACTCAAGCCCTTCATCCGCTCACCTCCCACTGCCACTCCTAACTGACGCCATGCCCTGTCTTAACTCCTCGCCCAAACCCCCTATCCCTCCTAATGTAGTTAATCCCCTGGCATGGGATACCACCAAGCCTGTAGTGGCCAAACATCATCCCCCAGTTAAGATACTTGTCAAAGACCCTACCCACTTTCCTTCACGTCCTCAGTTCCCCATCTCGAAAATCCACCGTCAAGGCCTGAAGCCTATCATCCCCCACCTGCTAGCCCAGGAACTACTCATTCCCACCAGTTCCCCTTGTAACACTCCTATCTTGCCGGTCCAAAAGCCATCTGGCGGCTACCGCCTGGTTCAGGACCTGCACCTTATCAATGAGGCAGTAGTACCCCCCCACCCTGTAGTCCCCAACCCATACACCCTATTATCAAACATTCCCTCCACTACCTCTCATTTTACAGTTCTTGACCTCAAGGGCGCCTTCTTTACCATTCCTCTTCACCCTGAGTCCTACTTTCTCTTTGCCTTCACCTGGACCAATCCTGACACCAAGCTGTCACAACAGCTTACCTGGATGGTCCTGCCTCAGGGATTCAGAGACAGCCCTCACATTTTTGGACAAGCCTTGACAGCCGACCTTGGCTCCCGCCCCCTTCAACCCAGTCTCCTTCTCCAGTATGTGGACAACCTGTTACTTTGTAGCCCCTCCCTCTCCCTATCCCAACAGCATATTGCCACTCTCCTTAACTTTCTTGGATCTCAGGGATACCAAGTATCTCCCTCCAAAGCACAGTTATCAGTCACTCGGTGGTCTACTTGGGCATTTGCTTCACCCCCAAAACTAAAAGCCTAACAACAGATTGCCGGAAAGCACTTCTTTCACTGCAGCCCCCGGAGACTGCTGGCCAGATTCTCTCCTTTTTAGGATTTGTAGGTTTCTTCCACCACTGGATACCTAACTTTGCCTCTCCAGCTAAACCTCTGTACGTGGCGGCTAAGGATATCCCCAAGGGACCTCTCTCCCATCCTGAGGTTGTAAAATGGGCTTTTAAAACCCTCCAAACTGCTCTGTCCACTGCACCCCCACTTCATCTGCCGGACCTCAATCACCCCTTTTATCTGTTCACTGCTCTCTCTAGCATCCTCTCTAGTGGTGGCTGGGCTGGGTAGCAGCACTCTAGGCTACAGTGTCACCCCAGCCACTCTAACTAGAGGATAAGCTTCACGTGGCTATTGAAGCATCAGCTGCCTCCCTGGCCTCCCTCCAGCGACAAATCACGTCACTGGCCCAAGTAACTCTCCAGAATCGATAGGCCCTTGACCTGCTGACAGCAGAAAAGGGAGGTACATGTCTATTTCTTCAGGAGCAATGCTGCTATTACATCAATGAAACAGGCCCTGTGGAAGAAAATGTCAACACTCTCTATCACCTCCAAGAAGACCTCTGCAAGAAGCCGAATGCATCAGTCTCACCTCTTAACTGGTGGCAATCCCCCATGCTAACCTGGCTAACCCCTATTATCACTCCCATTATCGTAGTTTGTCTTCTGCTAATGCTAGCCCCTTTTTTTCTCAAGTTTTTACAGGTCCACATGAAGGAAATTTCCAGGGTGGCCGTAAACCAGATGCTACTTTGCCCCTATGTCCAACTCCCAACCAAAGCACCAGCCAACTGACCCTTCTCCCTCACTCCGCCCCTATTCAGCAGGAAGTAGCCAGAAAGAAGCAGTGCCCTATATCATCAAAAGGGTTGGACTGTAAGGCCAGTTGTCTCACCAGGAGGCCGGACACACCCACCTCTGCACTCAGCACCTGACTCTGCACCCAGCACCAGGCTCTGTACTCAGCACCTAGCTCTGCCGCATGGCTCCCTTGGAAGGCTCTGGATAATGCAACCCCGGCTGGCTCTCCCACCGGAAAACCCACCCAACAACCTGCCAACCAATAGCAGCCTGCCCCATCTCAATCCCACTCCCCTGGACCCAATCAGAGCACCCAGCTGTTGCTCATTCCTCCTAGCCGTAAAAACCCCCCACCCCAGGAAGTCAGCGTGACTTCTCTGGCCCCCTTTCCCCGGACCGGAGAACCTCGCCCAAGAGCTGAATAAATTGGCATTTAATTTTCTTATACTGGCCTCAGTTTCCTCATTTTAAACTCGGCAATAATCTTTACATATTTAATTTTCTATTTTTATTTTAATTTTAATAGTATAAATTAATAAATAGCATATTAACTTAAAAATAGTTTTTTTTTTCTTTTTAGACAAGTCTTGCTCTGTCACCCAGTCTGGAGTGCAGTGGTGCGATCTCAGCTCACTGCCACCTCCACCTCCTGGGTTCGAGTGATCCTCCCACCTCAGCCACCACACCCCACTGTAATGTTTAAAACATTCATTCACTGATATACAATCTGCAGGGCAGGATGTTTTTGTCACCAAGAAATAGTATACTTAAGGTTTTTTGTTTTTTTTTTTTTTGAGTCAGAGTTTGGCTCTTGTTGCCCAGGCTGGAGTGCAATGGCACCATCTCAGCTCACCGCAACTCTGCCTCCTGGGTTCAAGCAATTCTCCTGCCTCAGCCTCCCGAGTAGCTGGGATTAGAGGCTCGTGCCACCACGCCCTGCTAATTTTGTATTTTTAGCAGAGACAGCGGTTCTCCATGTTGGTCAGGCTGGTCTTGAACTTCCGACCTCAGGTGATCCACCCACACTCAGCCTTCCAGAGTGCTGGGATTAGAGACGTGAGCCACCCCGCCCGACCAAATTATTTTTTTCCTTTTGAAACAGTGTTGCTCTGTCGCCCACGCTGGAGTGCAGTGGCGCCATCTTGGTTCACTGCAACCTCCACCTCCCAGTTTCAACCGATTCTTCCACCTCAGCCTTCCCAGTAGCTGGGATTACAGGCGCCCGCCATTACGCCCAGCTAATTTTTGTATTTTCAGTAGAGACGGTTTTGCCATGTTGGCCAAGGTGGTCTCAAATTCCTGAGCTCAGGCAATCCGCCCGCCTTGCCCTTCCAAAGTGCTGAGATTACAGGCGTGAGCCACCGCGCCCCGTCTGAAGTACTTTTTAAAGGTTATTTTGCCAGATGCTCCAAACAAGTTTGTTGGTTTGACTGGAAGGAAATAAACTAATTAAAGGCTAGTTCCCTCAGCCAGTTTTCCTCCCACACCTCCAGCCTGACGCGGGATATATTTCTATATTTATAATATATAATCAATATATAAGGCAAAAAGCTCTCGTCACGACTGACAATACACGTTGTACCTTTAACAAGCCACAGACGGACTGGAACAAAAGCTATTAGCAGAAAGTTCTCCACCAATCGGAAACTGAAAGAAAACAGTACAAAACCAAACCAATCAAAATACAGATAACGGACAGGAGAGGGGACTAACCGCCTCAGCCTAACTGCCTCAGAATAACGGCCACAGCATTTTCCTCAACGGAAAAGCACCTCAGAATAACCGATACCAGAGGCGGCTGGGCTGACCCCACCACTCTCACCAGCAGGGGGAGATCACGAATCAGTGCTTTTTTTTTTTTTTTCTTTTCCAGTCAGATTTGAAACCACCAGATGGGGCCAGAAGATCAGAATAGGTATCTTTCTACTTTTCTTTTTCTCAGGGAATTTCTCTTTTGGATGTCCAGACCCTGAAAGAAAGAAAAGGCATACTAACCTACATACACACTCCCCCCACCACCCCTAAGACAATGGAAGTGGCCAGTGCCTACCTAGTCCCCCCCACACACACACCAGTCACGTGGCCTCTGCGCTCCAGCTACTCATTTATAATTAAAGTGGTAGGCATTTCATAATGCTGTGCATGAATTAAATGAGATAATGCATGTAATACACAGTACCAGGCAAATTCTCAGCCCCCATTTCAGACCCGCAGAATGAGAAACTGAAGCCCTCCAGGTAATTCTGATGCACGCTAAAGTGTGACAATTATTGCTCAGGTCCCATTTTTGTTATCTTCATAGTTTTTTTCTAGCCAAATGAAAACTGAGAGTGTATTTAAAGTGTTGAATCGCACTATTATTCACAAGAATAGTGAAGAAGCCTGACCACTCAGATAGCTAACCAAGATTTTTGGTCATGTTTACAGATCCCATGATGCTGTGATTTCTGAATTATGTTTCCTGCCCTAAAAATTCCAAAAACTTGTGTCTCGATCCCAGCTGTGTGTCCAGTATTGTGGTGGATGCAATGAAAAAGAAATAGAAAACCTTCTAGGCTTGCAATGTAGGTGATCTAGGAATAGGAAAAGGTAATAAACTCTACAAGGCCAGATTTAGTAAATGTCAAATGAATTATCCTGACAATAAACAAATGTTATAGGAAATCAGGGGAAGGAAATTTCATAATTATAAAAGGGAAGAACCTGACCATAAATAACCACTGCCAAGCCAAGCCCATCCCTCAAAATTACCCATAAGTCATTTTCTACCACAAGGTTATGGAACAGAACTTTAGCTGCCTAATTAAGCCCCTGCCTATAAAAGAACCCCCAACATACCTAAGACTCCACTTATCGTTAGCAGTTGGCCCCTTAAATTTTTTATAATGTTTATAGCCTTTAAAAGTCCTTTATTTTCCACCTCCACTCCTCCAATCACTCATAGGAAAGGACAAATATGTACAATTCAGACAAAACACAGATACTTGACAGAAGAAATTATGCAGACCATTGCCAAAATGTTCAAAATGACTAATTTTTCCCTTTAGTATGTTTGTATGAAGCTGCTCTAAATGTCATTGCACTCTCATGGCAGGAAAACAGTTCAGGAGAAAAAGAAATGGTGTTCCCAGTTATATTGATCCACAGTAAATGATGTCTGATGATCACTGACATCACTGCCCATTTTCTAAATGGTCATTGTGTCATCACATAAAAGGTAGGCTAAATCTGAGGCTGGAAGATACCCAGCAAGATTACCAGAAAGATGGTGATTTCATGAAGGCTGATGGTCCACTTCATTTAATTTCCTTTTGTCATTATTCATGGTAATTATATTATAAACACAGGTCCCATTTTTATCATCTTCATAGTTTTTTCCTAGCCAAATGAAAACTGAGAGTGTATTTAAAGTGTTGATTTGCACTATTATTCACAAGTTTGTGTGAAAGAGGAGATGTTTGGGTAGAATAAACAAGGTTACAAAATAGACAATAGAAAAAAAATTATGACCAAGTCTTTTCTGTTTAATATCTCTATATTTGGCTCTTAAAGGCTAACCTAAGTGCAGACTATTTACACACATTCACACACTAATAAAATATATTCCTTACTTTGACTATTTGAACATCCTTTATACCTCACCCACCTCCCAGCCCCTCTACTCAATACAGAACAATTTGGGAGTCTCATTAAGAGAAAGAAGAGGCAGTAAATGTACTGTGACCTGTGACTGAGCCAGGTCTGCCTTGATTCTTCCCTTACATTTTCCTCATTGGTTTCACATCCAAATGCTGATCTTACCTGCTCCTGGTTAGCCTCCAGAATGACAGGATTCAGGTGCCCTGGGAGAGTGCTCTAATCATCCATAGTAGTTCTCTCTTTGTCATTTGGGGATTACTAAGACATTTTCCAGGCATGAATCATGGTTGTTCCTTTCTGGGCTGGGAGACACAGAGTTTTGTGTTTGTTTGTTTGTTTTGTTTTGTTTTTAATCTCTCAGAGATATGATTTCTTATACTTGGAGAATATGTAAACATTTTCTTCCTTTGCTTCATATTCCACAGAGATGAGCCAGACACAGAAGCTCCAACTTTGTCTTTAATCATCAAAAGTTGCCCCTTGACAAAAGGATGGTATAGGAAAAAGCAGTGACGTTTTATGCATTTTAGCTGATCACCATTGACAAAGACCCTCTTCATGATCAAACTTTAGTCAGGCTTCTCTGAGCCCATTTCTCAACTAGGCCTCAACTTCGGCCTATAAGCACTGCAACTTTCAGCACAATTTCATCCACTCTCTCCTGGACACATACACACACTATGAGACTTGAACAAACACTAGCATAGTTTCTATCAGCTCAAGGCCATTTCCCTAGGATGACAATCCCAGCCCCCTTAAAATGTCTTCCTGAGACATTTCAATGCTGCCAAAAGGCCATTTCCCTGGGATGACATTCCCAACCCCCACCCCCTTTTTTTAAATTGTACTTTAGGTTCTGGGGTACATATGCAGATCATGTAGGATTGTTGAATAGGTACATACATGGCAAGGTGGTTTCCTGCCTTCATCCCCCATCACCTATATCTGATATTTCTCCCCACGTTATCCCTCCCCACCCTCCCCACCCTCCTCACCCACTGCTGCCCCTCCCCTAGCCCCCCACAACTGACCGCAGTACTTGATGCTCCCCTCCTTGTGTCCACGTGTTCTAACTGTTCAACACCCGCCTATGAGTGAGAACATGTGGTGTTTGGTTTTCTGTTGCGTCACTTTCCCAGGCCCCCTTAAAATGCCTTCCTGAGACAGTTCAATGCTGCCAAAAGAATTTACTGTTTGTTCAGGCCAAAACCTGACTACAGGCCCTGTAGTCTTTCTTTCTGTCTCTAATTCTTTCTCTCTTCATTTAAGATGCATCGTCTACAATCCAGGACTGTCTTTCTCAACAACCTGGAAGCCATCCCTTTGTAATGTAATGATCAAGAAAAACAGGATCCATGTCTCCCTGTCTCTATGGGAAGGTAAGAGCTTAACTTTCTTTTCTTTTCTTATTGTTTTTTTTTTTTATTTTACTTTCTTTGTTTATTTCATTTCTTTTTTCATAGTTTATTTCATTTCTTTTTTTATAGTTCTTAATTACATTTTTCTTTATAAACCTGATATTGTGAACATAGGAAGCCTAACTTTAATAAGCACCCGTTAGCAAGCACAGATGCCCCAATACATTGACCAAGTTCACCCCCACTCAATGTCCTTCAGTACCTTTCCTTAGCACACCTTGCCTTTTGTTTCAGTGGAGTTGAGATCTGTTCATCACAAGCCTTTTTTTTCTAACTCAGTGGTCTGAATAAAATCTGTCTTGCCGCCTCTAACAAACTCCTGGCTGTTTCTCTTTAACACCATAAACTAACAGGATCAAAATCATATAGCAGAGTTAGAAGATGCAATATCAGGGGCAACAGGAAAAAGAATAAATGGAGATAGAACTAAGAATATGAAACTCTTTTAGGGGATCATCTCAACTGATTGTTAATTCAGATGCATATATTTACATGCATGCAGTTATTAAAGTGGAGACGTGGAGAAGAAACAAGGAAAGACAAGATGACACTTTGGCACAGTGAGAGCCATTTGGTTGTGGGATAATGTTTCCAAACTGGGGCTAAACTCAGTGAGATGAGATGAAGGCATCTCAATGTGTAATGAATAATGCTCTAACACATACTGTAGCCAACAAACCAGCACTGGCCAGATGGAAAAGATTAAGTGGAGCTTAAGTCTTTTCATGGCCTAAGGAGTCTGCAAAGGATAGATCCTGTCTCAACTAGATCAGCTTTTCTCTGGACTACTTATTTCTCACAGGGAAGGCCTGCTGGACCAGTTAGAGCACACAGAATCCTTAGAGCCCTCCAACATTGTGCTGTCACTGTTCTCTATAGAAACTGTGATGTCATCAAGAAGTAGCTCTGGTACCAGCTGGCAGTCAAGGCTTTAGGAGGGCATGGAGAGTTGAAGAAGAGACCAGCATCTTGAGGCAGACTGGAATAATCATCGCAGCATCCAAATCGACAAGAAAACATCATTCAAGGGTCCTACATGATGGCGTGCTTTGATACTACAATGGTAGGGACATCTGACTTCTTTTTGACTAGCTAAGGGGACATCTTAATGGTGAGGTGAAACTAGAGAATCTGCTAAGGCAGCCTCCAAGTTTCTATTTTCATACTTTTATTTGAGATACCCAGAAAAGACTTGGGTCAAGATTTCTCTGTTTCTATGTAAATCTAAAGATCTCTTGCCACATAACTCTGATTCTCTAGTGGGGATATGATTACATTGTTCTGGAGGTCTAGCAAGAAATAAAAAGAGAAGGGATATCTTGACAGACTGTGAGCTGGAGAAAATGTGAGAAAAATGTGTGTACCCTCACAGAGATAACAGAAAAAGTTTGTCCCATAGCAGACAGCCTGATGTGCTTTTGATGGGAATAGGTTACTGAGTTTGCCAACATGCCCACCTTTGGTCAGGTTGCTATGGTTTCAGGCATTGTGACCCAACAAACCCTGTTGCCACACCCCATGGTCAAAGGCAGCAGGGGAAAGCCTGGGCCCTCAGTCTGGCTCAACAGCTGACAGGGGTGGCAGCCAGCTGCAGGTGCCCAAAAACTTGGCGCTTCTCAGTTCCATCTAAAGGGGCACATCTCCCTTCTGGGTAGCACATTTTCAGCCCAACGTCTAAAAGAACTTCATCATCAAGGTAATGAGTTCATAAATTTTATTTCTCACAGTTCTTTTGGACTTGGACTTAGGCTGTATCTGAATCACATAAGGGACTCTATGCCTCCACCTTTTTTTAGTAGGCTAATGTTCTCTATGTAGCTCTTGGGAAAAAAAAGAAACTCGCTCGTCTGAGTGTGTAGGAGTCTTTTCCTATAACTTTTTCAAGGTTTCACAGAAATTCCTGAAGGAAGAATTCAAGAAGATCTTGGTTGGAGGCAGGGATGGTAAAGAGCAGGAATGTAGTATTATCATATGAAAAGATAGCCATTAGAGAATAGCTATTATTAATATGTTGTGGGGGAATAGAGAAGGGGTGGAAGGGAAGAAGGAGGAAGGAAGAATGAGAAAGAGAGGGAGGGGAAAGAAAGGGGAGGGGGAGAGAGGGAAGTAGAGGGGAAAGGGAGGGAGGAGAGGGGAAAGAGAGTGAGGAGAGGGGAGAGGGAGGGAGGAGAGGGGAAGGGGAGACTGGAGATGGGGGAAAGTAGGGAGGGGAGGGGGGAAGAGAGGAGAGGGGAGGAAGGAGAGAGGGAAGGGGAGGGGCAGAAGGGAGGGGAGAGAGGGGAGGGTGGCAGGGGGAATTCAATAGCCCTCTAATACTTGGCAAAAAGATTTCTCTTGTTAAATTTTAAAAAGAAATCAAATTCAAGCTCCAGATATCAAGACAAGTCTACTCAGCAATTAACTGTGAGTTCTGAGCATAAATCTCATGTCTTACATAGCAAAAATCAGTCACTGGCTTCTGTCATTTCCTTTTCACTTTTAATTCCAGACTGGATTGGGAGGTGGTGGTGGGGGTGGTAGTGGAAGAAAGTTGGTAGAGATTATTTTTTCTTTCTAAAATAAATTAAACTTGATTCTATTGTATCAGGGTCTGGTCTTCCCTCTGATTGCTGTCTTTTGGTGTTATATTTATGGCTATTAGACTGGGTTTTCTCAGCATTCAGAATCTTGTTCTATATGTTGAAATTATATATGTTGTTTTAATAAAAGGGCTATTTATTTACTGCTATTGACTTTAGTCTTTTCCAATGGCTTTGAGTGATGTGTTACAGATATTTATCTAATTTCACTTTTTTTAGTGTAACAGGAAAGACTGGTTGAACTGGAGTTAGCTAGAATTAAGTTAGATGGGGGAGGGTGAGCTGGGGTTTTTTGAAGGTACTCAAAAGTGGGTAAAGAAATGTGGAGATCAAAGAGATTTAGTTAGTAGAGTTGAGTAGAAGTAAATCACTCTAAATGTAATCGCTAAAGTCACTAGATTTCCTTTTAAATTTGATTCCCAGATTATCATACTCTCATGATTCCAAATACTTGGTGTGGGGAGTCTAAATTAAAGGAGACTATGGATTTCGCTAAAAGATCATTATCCTGAGCATCAAATTCAAACATTTTAATGTGTCCCCTATTGCTCACTTCACCAGTTCCTAGCCTAAACCTATATATGAAACACAGAAATAGGTTTCAGAACCCCCTCCAGAGATTCTTATCCAAACTGACCCAGCTTCCAAAAACCATATATAAGAATTTCAGTTTTCTTTTCTTTCTCTTTCCAGATGTCTGATGATATTGACTGGTTACGCAGCTGCAGGAGTGTGTGCAAGGTAGACCTCTACAAACCAGCAGGACAGCAAGATCAGGACCGGAAAGTGGTAAGATAGAAAATGACTCCTGCCGAGGAGTAGGAAAAATTGGCATATGGGTATAGATATCCTGGGGCCCAAACTAAACTAATGGACGATGATACCATGACTTCTCCAAGCAGCCAAGCTCAACAAGGTCTGTCAGGGGCCAGCATGCTCATACATCACAGAGATAAAAATCAAGGGAGGGGCAGGGTGAGGTGTGATGTAAAGGACCTGGGGAGGGGAGGCTGGGGAGGAGCCAGAGGGGAGAGAGGAGTGGTGGTTGCCTAGCAACCAGCCCCTATTAGTTAAGCCTGTTAAGTCATAATAATATTGCCTAGGTAACAGTGTTACCTTAGCACCCCTCAGGAGGGCTAAATGCTTCATGGTCTGTTTCCCAAACTTCAAGTAATTACATAGGGCTTCACATTTTTTTATCATGTTCAAATGCCACACATACTATTATTTAATTAATATGTGTTTTTACAATGTTTTAAAAATTGACTTACATTTTTAAAATGACAATCATGCTAAGAAATATTATCCATAAATATCCAAGGTTTGATGTTCTAGTATGTATTCTCCCTAACACACAATAAAAATACACCTATTAAATGCAGAAATGTTTATCCACATACTACTTAAACTATTCTAGATCACTGATAATAAAGTAAATTTTGAGAAACACTAGTGTAGTGGCAAGTGCCCTAAACTGGAAGCCAGGAAAATTGAGTTCTAATACATGCTCCACCTTTTTGTGTCAGTTGGGCAAGTCATTTCTCTTCTTAGTTTTCTCAATTAATATATGTGGATATTGTACCTTGGGCCTTGCTCTGACAGGTTGGTATTCTCATTGAAGAAATGTACTAATGCCGAGATTCTGTCTGCCTAACAATAATCACAGTATTAACATTCATTGGGTACTTACTCTGTGCCAGGCAATCTGCTTTTACCTGCTTTCCATACAGTATCTCAGTTAATCCTCACAAGAACCCTATGAGGTAGGTGCTATTATCATCTCCAAGAAAGAGAAATTATGTCCCTTTCTCAAGAGGTTTTCTAAATTTACTCTCCTAATTTGATGCAGGTATGCTTTGTTGATGTGTCCACCCTGAATGTAGAAGATAAAGACTGCAAGGTGCGTACTCTCTGCTCAGAGTCAGAATGGGTGGGAAATTGCTGAGAAGGGTTATCAGTGAAGTATGAAGAATGGAAAGTGTTGGGGGAGTGAGGGGAAAGGTGGAGGGGATTCAGAGGGAAATCCAGCAGTCTCATGAGCCCAAGATCCCTGGTCTGAATTTACTGTCACTCTTGATAACAAGTCTCATTTTAGAAGCCATTTAAGTTGCTGGTAGGGTTGAAAGAGATGACACATGGAAGGTAGTATGTCTGAAAAGTTGTTTTTTATTTATTCATTTTTTAAAAAACACATTCGAAGGATGATGAATATGGTTCTTGAGATTGATAGCTTTGTGAGCATCTTCAGAGAGGGGAGTGGTAATTTGTGGAGGGAGCTTCGTCTCATTCTTCAAAGCAACTGTGTAAGATCTCACCCTTTAACTCCATAGGATGCTGCTTGTTCCAGCTCAGAAGGCAACTTAAGCCTCGAAAATCTAGAAGAAAAAGAGATTATCGTGATCAAGGACACTGAGAAGAAAGACCAGTCTAAGGTACACATAGCCTCTGAGATTCTACCACTTCTAATTCTCAGCTCAATGATGAGTCTGAGGACTCTGGGTCAGACATGGTAAGACAAGTATTGTCAAACAGGCTCATCAATTTGAATACTATGACATTCTAGAGAGCACAGACCTAAGTTCAAGGCCACAGTAAGTTCAATTCCCAGGTACTTAATAATGACACTAATCACAGAGGATCAGAATGCCCTCTCTTGATTTCCAGCTACCCATCCAATCGGAATCATACAAGACTATTTGCAATCTTTGCTGGCTGGTAATAGATCTGGGTGCCCCACATTGCCCAGCATCCAACAAGGAAGAAAGAGGAATTGGAGCAGAGGCAATCCATAACCACCAAGAATTTGAGTGCCTTGTCCTTACCCTCTTGTTTAAGAGATTACCTAGCCTGTTGAGTAGCTTAAAGTTAGAAACAACTAGTCTTGCATGCCACTATCACATACAGACTCCTTTTGGTCTTGTGTAAGTATCCAAAATTATACCTGTTAGGCTCCTGGCTTGTGGAGGGCACTAGAGCACACAAGAAGTCACCCTCACATGCATACAAGACTGGAGTGGCTGGTATTAGGACAGAGTATTAGACTTTGGTGCAAAGGAGTCAAATGTTTCTTGTTCTGTATCTCTAGGCTCATATTATACCAAAACATAATTTCTGGCCCCAGACTCCTTTGGAGCGAAAGGAGTGGCCCCCAAGGAATGAAAAACAAGTTTACATTACTGTATCCAAAGAATTTTCAGTTTATTTGGGTATGGCCAACTCAATTTTGGAGTCTTAAGAAAGGGATAAATTATACCTGGCATTAATTTTTGAAAAAGCAGCCCATATTTCCTATATACAATGCAGAGCTCCTTGATTATAACTTAATCTTGTTTGCAAAAAGTTGCCTTTATTATGATCACATTTCTAGAAATTCAGTGAAAAGAGAGGAGATGAAGCAATAGAAGGAGCAGAGAGCTCAGTAGTTAGTGTTGAGTGGAATATGTGTTTATAGTACATGTACACATATCTGGACATGGGTATACACAGTCACAGACATAGAAATACACATATAAATTTATACAAAATGATACACACATCAATGTATACATTTATAAATATAAAAAATTTATATTTATACAAGCCATGATAAATACATGCTTGGCTACATTTGATATTGACACACACATGCATAACAAGCATAACATAAACAATGACACACATATACAAAGATATACAAGGTCATACAGAGTGAGATGAAGTGACAGGCCCACACATGACACACATAAGCACCCTTATTATACAATACATGAAAATACATTCATACACATTACATGCATAAGGTTTGATCAAAACACAGTGACCATACAGACTCAAGTATTGGTATACACACTTACAAATATACATATCTATGTAAAGACGTATATGGTCATACACAGTCATGCTGATATACACACAAACTTACACAAAGTGACACATATTTACTAATGCACTTGTTTGTATGCGTTGATACATACACTGTTGACACAAATGCAATAACACACCTACTCACACACATACTCAAATGCCAGGGTGTGTATAACATTGACACACACATTGTCAAGCACTGACATAACACAAATATAGCATAAATTGATGCCCAATTTCTGAACATATATAGTCATTATACAATCATCTGTTTATACATGTTCATATTTTAACATACACATATTAATATATCTATTATATTAATGAATTTGTATGTTAATATGTGAATTTATGCTTTAACATACGTAAATGCATTTATAACTGCATGATACATACTAGTGAATTTATCTTATACACATATATGCAGATTACTCAAACTGACACTTGCTCATTTACATATTCAGAGACACACTGACATAGACACTCATATTTTGACATTCACGTGTACAAATATGCATACTAACATGCACAGTTCAGCCGATACAGTAGACATATACAATAGGTTATGATGTCAACACATTATTATACATGCTTACACATAGTCACACATCTGCACACACACACAGAGGCACATTTTCATACACTAACAATACAGAATGGCACATTCTCACATGTATTGAGATATTCACACATGCATATATACATATTTCCATGCATATATACACACACAACAGACACTGACACATTTTTGACACATTGAGATACAACATATTCATATGAATTGGCAGACATATATTGATAACACTTGTATAAAGTATACACGTGTATAGTCTGAACTTTTGTTGCTGCCACTTCTGCATTAATTGTGTATTAATGGATATAACTGGATGTTATGTTCCCACACAAACTCTAAAAGTTCAAGTCCCTAATCTGGTGCATCTTCTAAATAAAATAATGGAAAGAAGTCGCCTACCCAAACTCTTATGGATAGGTCTTCTTCTTCTTTTAGACGGAGGGATCTGTGTGCCTTTTCAAACAAGCTTCCTCTGATCCCATAAGTGTCCTCAACTGGCTTCTCAGTGATCTCCAAAAGTATGCCTTGGGTTTCCAACATGCACTGAGCCCCTCAACTTCTAGCTGTAAACATAAAGTAGGAGACACAGAGGACGGATGTAACAGATCATCCTCTGGGAACTGCTACAGTGTCTATGCCAATCAAGTGAACACAGATTTGCTGAACAGACCTCAAAACCTACAGCTAGAGATGGCAGCAGCTAAAAACACCAACAATAATCAAAGTCCTTCAGCTACTTCAGCCAAATCTCTTAGCACTCAGAGAGCAGTCATTTCCCCTGATGGCGAATGTTCTTTGGATGACCTTTCCTTCTACGCCAACCGACTATCTTCTCTGGTAATCCAGATGGCCCGTAAGGAAATCAAAGATAAGTTGGAAGGTAGAAGCAAATGCCTTCATCATTCAATTGTTCCATCCCCTACTGTGAGCAAGATTGCTTCTGAAATGGCCCACGAAGCCATGGAACTGACTGCTGCAGAAATGTGTGGCACTGGGGAGGAGGGCAAGGAAGGTGGCCAGAAAAGCTTTCTATATAGCGAATTATGCAACAAGAACAAAAGTGGAGACAAACAGATATGCCAGAGAGATAGCAAAGAATTTGCAGATTCCATCAGCAAGGGACTTATGGTTTATGCAAATCAGGTGGCATCTGACATGATGTTCTCCGTCATGAAGACCTTGAAAGTGCACAGCTCTGGGAAGCCAATTCCAGCATGTGTGGTCCTGAAGAGGGTGCTGCTAAAGCATACCAAGGAAATTGTGTCTGATTTGATTGATTCCTGCATGAAGAACCTGCATAATATTACTGGGGTCCTGATGACTGACTCAGACTTTGTCTCGGCTGTGAAGAGAAATCTGTTCAACCATGGGAGACAAAATGCTGCAGACATCATGGAGGCCATGCTGAGGCGCTTGGTCAGTGCCCTTATTGGTGAGAAGAAGGAGACTAAATCTCAGAGTCTGTCATATGCAACTTTAAAAGCTGGGTCCCATGATCCCAAATGCAATAACCAGAGTCTTGAACTCTCAGCCATGAAAGCTGAAATGAAAGGGAAGGACAAATGCAAAATGAAATCAGACCCATGCAAGCCACTGACTAGTGCTGAGAAAGTCGGAGAACACATCCTCAAGGAGGGCCTGACCATGTGGAACCAAAAGCAAGGAAACCCATGTAAGATTGCTACCAAAGTATGCTGCAATAAAGATGAGAAAAGAGAAACGATCAGTGCTTCCACAGATTCACTGGCCAAGGACCTGATTGTCTCTGCCCTTAAGCTGATCCAGTACCATCTGACCCAGCAGGCTAGGGGCAAAGATACATGTGAAGAAGACTGTCCTGATTCCACCACTGGCTATATGGCTCAGAGTACTCAATATGAGAAGTGTGGAGGTGGCCAAAGTGCCAAAGCATTTTCAGTGAAACATCTAGAATCTCACGGAGCCCCTGGACCATCCACTTGTCTAAAGGAGAACCAACACATAGACTCCCAGAAAATGGACATGTCAAACATCGTTCTAATGCTGATTCAGAAACTGCTTAATGAGAGCTCCAACTGTGAGGATCCATGCGAAGGTGAGAACAAGCGTTCAGAGCCTAAGGTAAACAAAGCAACTTCCATGTCCAAGAGACCTGACAAAGGAGAAGAACAATGCCAGGACCATCAAGAATTTGACTTTATCAGTGGGATGAAGCAAGTGAACCGGCATTTTATAGATCAACTGGTAGAATCTGTGATGAAGCTCTGCCTTATCATGGCTAAGTATAGCAAAAATGGGGCAGCCCTCGCTGAGTTGGAAGAACAAGTAGCCTCAACAAGTAAGCCCACTTTCAGGGGCACCAGATGCACTCACAATGATGCAATGCCACAGAACTATCATGACTCTCCTGGACATGAAGTAATTGTCAATAATCAGTGTTCTACAAGTAACTTGCAAAAGCAGCTCCGTGCTGTCCTGCAGTGGATCGCAGCCTCCCAGTTTAACGTGCCCATGCTCTACTTCATGGGAGATGATGATGGACAACTGGAAAAGGTAAGTAATGCATCTAAGGCACAAGAAGAAAGTTGGAATGGGCAGAGGCAGGGAGGCAGCACTGTACTTAGAGCCCAAGATCATTCCAGTTTCAAGTCTATTCTTTACCATGTGCTTCATGAATTGCTTTCACCTCATAAAAAGACACAAAAATAGTGAACCACTAGCTAAGTGGACATCTCAAGGTCTGTGCATTTCCACCAAGAAGAGGAGAGTGAGATGAACGCATTTCATCAGTGACCCTTTTGACAAACTAGTGAAACATTGGGGAATGATGGTTAAGTCTCATGTTTTGAGTTAAGATCCCCCCAAGTACTCTAGAGAGGAGGGGAAAGAAAAGGAAAATGGGGTTCCTCCCTCCCTCTTGAGGTGTTGGAAGTATCAGGGACTAATTTTGTGTTTGACCTACCAGAAACAGTTTGAAACTAGTCTCTTATTATTTTCCCTATGTTCCTCCCCCAAACTCATGGGTCCTGCAAGTGCCCTGAGAATCTTTTCTCCTTAAATTTTATGTCCTAGGTGCCTCACTTGCCTCACCCTAGTCCTGGCTGTGCTCCTCGGATTCCATGGAGGCCAGCATTCATACGTTCATACACATGTACATTCTCTGTCTCTCTCTCTCTCTCTCTCTCTCTCTCTCTCACACACACACACACACACACAGACACACACACCCTGACAGCTGGGTTTCCTGCATTAGATGGATTCCAGAAACAACAAATACTTAACCAAGTTATTTTCAGTCCACGAGCCAAGGCCAGACAATCTTCCCTACTCCAAGTCTCATGCTTTTTTAGGGAGGTGGGGGAATGGCAACCCCCAAACCTTGACCTAGCAATCAGCACAGACTAACTGAAGGGTCCAGCATGTGGTGAGAAGTATTTAATGAACACAACTAATTTCAGAGTTTGTTTTTGAAGCTCAAAAAAAAAATATCTTTGGCATTTAGATCTATGTCATTAGAGAAGGTTCAAGGAAAAAGGAAAGCTGTGTCAGCAGCCTCTAGTCCTGTATCTATGACATGCTGTATTCTAATCCTAGAATCATGGGTGGGAAGGTGGTGGATGTAGGTGAAGAAGTTAGGGGTTGAGGGGGTTGGGTGGTAGAAGGGTGTTAGTTCACTTTGTCCGCAGGTCTTTCCTCCAAAAAGCATCATGCAACTCACACTAGCTCTGTTTTCCCCACAGCTTCCTCAGGTTTCAGCTAAAGCAGCAGAAAAGGGGTACAGTGTTGGAGGTCTTCTTCAAGAGGTCATGAAGTTCGCCAAAGAATGGCAACTGGATGAAGCTGTGGGAAACGTGGCTAGGAAACAGTTGCTGGACTGGCTGCTCACTAACCTGTGAACTGACAACTTCCTTGACTCCTCTTCATCTTAGTCCCCCTAGCAGCATTCCATCCCAGCCAGAGCACCTCCACCATGAGGCCAGCCAACTGCACAATACCCAACTGTATTTCCCAATACACTTGAGCAGTTGCCTGGGCATGTAAGAGGTGTCAACAAACTGGGCAAAAGCATGAATAAAAAAAAAATTAAAAAAAAAAAACTGTATCATTGTTTTTTTTGATCAGCTATTTCCAAGGCAAGGGAAGGGAATTGGTCCATTTTCCAAAAATGGGGATACAGTGTTGAACTTGTATTCAGATCTCACCATGTGTTATTTTCTGAGCACCGAAGACACAGGGATATAACCCATGTCAAGGTCCCTAAGTAATCTGGTGTGTCCAAATAATCTCAATTCACAGTCTGTTTTAGAGTTTTCCCACCTGTGGTCTTCCTATTTCTCCCTGAACTGCACAACTAACTTGATAATCCCCTTTCTAATCCCAAGGATACAGCTTTCTTGGTTTAGTTGAAGAAACTCTATACCCATTACACTGCCTTGCTACACACACACCCTTCAAAAGTGTTCACTGAACATATCTAAATACTAACCAGAACCACAATGGGATCTGATCCTCTCCCGTGTGTGAATAAAGCTTCCTTATAAGGAATTTTCTTCAATTGATGAGATTTCCTTGTCTTCTTCCAGTCTGAAAGAAAAGTTTTCCAAGAACATAAACCTCTAGGATGGGTAAATTTTGGGGCGGGGGGGGACCCAATTTCCCAGTGTCTTCTCTGGGAATAACAGTATGTTCCCAGATTTGTTCTGTGTGTCCTATAAGTCAATTGTAGTGCTAGCATTCATTGCAAATCAGATCAAGAAAGTGGTTTCAACCCTGCGGCCCTTGTTACCTAGTTTGCTGTATGCTCTCACAGCATGTTTTGGCAATCTTGAGGCGTTGTGGCTTAGTAGAACAACCACAGGATGAGGTGTCCTTCTGGACTCAACAGTCAAAGCTTTGCCTCTTACTAGTCACGTGGCCTTAGGCAATCCTGCAGACTGAGCCTGTTCATCTGTAAAATGTAGCTAAAAATTACCCTTACATTGTTTATAGGTTAAACTAGAGGTATCCATGTGATGGTGTTTTGCACAGGGTGAATTTTCTTACAAATGTAGATCTGTAAATGATATGTGACTCTCAATGCCAGCCCTAACACAGTTATGAGTGCTCTCTTGATATATTTTAGAACTGAAAGCATATCCTCTGAGTATAGGACCCAGAGAGACACTTTTTGGGGGAAGTTAAGAGGCACACAGGCAAACTTTGCCAACTACTTCACAATGCCTGACCCAGTCAGATAGAAGTAAAGCAGGCTTCTTCAAAGCAGGACCTTTAAAACCCTCCAGACAGGCTGGAAGCTCATGGAGCCTTTTTCAGTCTCACCCCACCCCATGAAAATCTTTGTGGTTAAGCCATCATAGATCTTTCTCTTTGCCCTTGAAGAAAATCCTTAACAAACAAATCTTGAGTCCCAGGGCTACATTTCTAATGACTCAGTCCTCCCTGAGCACAGCTGGGTCCCATAGCAGTTTACTTCCTTGATTAATTTGGCTCTTACCTTGCTCCTGATTTTTATTATGAGGCAGCCTTGGGGATTCCTTAAAACATGGAAATAGAGCAAAGGAACTTACATGTTCTGTTAAATGAAAGGGGTTGGGGCAAGATGGTCTCTCAGGGCCTTTCCAGCTCTGACATTTGAGAATTATACGAACAAGTTTCTTTTCCATAATTTCTCAGGGAAACTTATGTGGATGGAGTAAGTTCAGGGTGAGGAAACTTGATTTTTGCCAGAGCTAACTGACATATTCCAGCACAGAAAGGAATGCTTTGGGCCACAAGGACCCTGACAAGAGTCTGGCAGAGCTCAATAGCCCTTGGGGTTTATTCCTGGAGAATAAGACCCTGGCCTTTGACCTTTCTAAATGAAGAAGTAATCCCAGGCATCCCAGTAGCAATGTGGCCGTGCTCAATGCCAGCAGTTGGAAACGGACAAGGACTTCTGCTCAGCTGAGAGTCCGGCATATAGTAAGAAAGGGGCGAAATGAGCAGAAAAGGATATCACGATTCCTCCTGGCAGGTGGTACAGTTGGCTTAATATTAACAGTTTCAGTGTCTCTGATATCAGGCTTCCATATCAAAACAAAGTTATAAGCAGAACTTGTCTGGGAGGTTATTACAAGGCCAGGACTAGGCTGGAATGAGGTGAGAGAGGTACTTGCCTCAGAGATCAAAAAACTCCATAATCAAATACTATATTAATAACTAAAAATTAATACCAAAAAATCATGATGTACAAAATTTCAAAACTTTTTATACACAGCATCAGTAACAGAGCTATGCCAAGCCATAATGGAGCCTGAGAAAAAAGGAAAAATTAATTTGTAAGACTGATTTCATGGGAGTAATATTAGAGAAACAGGAGCCTAAGAGAGCCAGGGTGACCTCATTTTAAAATCAGCTCCATCTTAAAACTAGCGAGACACATCTCTTGCCAGTCACGGCCCATGGTCAAAAGATGTTTATGGCTGAGGAAACAGCTTAATAATACCTGTAAGAATGAATGCCCATGACAACAGAATGTCCAGATGTCCCAATATCACATAACAATATCTGCTTTTAAGTTGATTATAGTCATGCTTTGATGTGCTTACACACTAAAATGCCAAGAATAGTTTTCTTTACATCAGCAAAATAAATTGTCAGGCTGTTAGCCCACCCACACGTAGACATAATTCAGTTTTTACATGGATAATAAGACTGCTACATAAGAAAACTTAAAGGTAAGGCATTCCTCCTCTTGCTTTCTGAGGATGCCCTACTCTGTAACTGAGCAGCGTTCAATAAACTGTCTCTTCTCACTGCACTCTACGACTTGCCTTGAATTCCTTCCTGCATGAGATCCAAGAAACCTCTCTTGGGGTCTGGATCAGGACCTCTTTTTCTGAAAACAGTAACAATTTCTGGGAGATTGCCAAGGCAGCATTTAGAGAATGTGTTGCCCTTAAAGCCTATATCAGTATAAAAAAAGAAACAGTGACGTCCTGCCTAAAGAACTTAAAATCTTTAAAGTAAAATAAGATCCAGGCTTAAACTAAAATCCAGTGTAAACCCAAATCCAGGTTTGCCTCATGTCAAATAACAAAAGATTAGAAAAGGGGAAATAAAATTTGAAAAAATGAAGAAGACCAAACAGGGAAAGCAAAGTTTTGCTTAAGTCTTAGGAAATCAGAAATCAGAGATGGGGTTGGGGAGGGTAGGTGTTACAGTGTTTTCTCTCTTGTTTAACATGATAAGAGTACATGTTTCCCCAAAAAACCTCATATTAGATTTATTCTGGGTAAAAACAGGAACCACACAAGATTGCTCGTGTTACAATTCTACCTTAAAACAATGCTAATAATGAAAGAAGAAAGATAAACAAAAAGTGAAATATAGGAGCGATAGAAATAAAAATGCCACTTTTGCAAATGGTATATTTGTACATCAGTGAAAATAAAATCCCAAATACCAACGGCAATGAAGGAGTTTTGCAAAGATATTACCAGGAGATACTGGTGAGCTGTAAGAATTTGCCATCAATTAAAACAGGTCCAGCTGTTTTCTCTCCAGTGACTCAGAGACATGTAAAAAGTTCACTGTTTTTCCCGAGCCAAAGCCTCTGTGGTGTCAGAACATAAAATAAATCTAAAAGAATCTGTTGAATTCCTATATCCTAAGGCCACCCTGCCAGAAAGAGGAGTCTACTTACAATTGTGACAGTAATATTAAACATTTGGGCATTAAAGGAGGCAAGAAATGACATTTACCCAGCACTTATTGAGTACCAAACACTACTCAGTGCTTTAATGCTTTCAAAAACCTTGTGAAATAGTTTCTTACTAGCTGCGTTTTATGGATAAGAAATTAGCGAATCAGGCTTTTTGCAAGGTCATCTAACCAGTTAGTGGGAGAATTGGGATTCAAATCCAGGTTTGCCTCATGTCAAATTCTATCACACTGTCTTCCCATTAACCCAGATCCATGCTTATTAAAGAACAAACAATAAAACATGAATGAGAAAAAATAAAGGAAAACAGATGAATAGTAAAAACAGACCATGCTCTTGACTAGCAAAACTAAATTCAACAAAACAGCACTCTCTAATTCAACATATAGGTCTTATATAGCGCTAATTCAAATATTTATGGGATAGTTTCAGTGTCTCTTTCAAGATATTTATTAATTGCAAAGGGAAAAGTGGTAATTTCACAACGGAGAAACCTGTTAGTCACATCTTAATTAAATGGCCAAGGCCAATATCACCAGGAAAGACATAATGATATCATGTATCTCCTGATACAATGTGATAAAAAGGGCATATCGCTTCTGTGGCATTCTTGTAAAAAACACATAACCCTAATCTAATCATGAGAAACCATCAGACAAACCCAAATTGCAGGACATTCTACATAATACCTAGACAGAATTGACTGCAAAGGTCTCAAGGGAACACTTTAGGGTGATAATAATGTTCTATATATCTTGAGAGAGGCAATATTTAACACAGGGGTCTATGTTTCTCAAGACTCATTAACCTGTATGCTGAGAATCAGTGAAATTTATTCTATCTAAATTATATCTCAATAAAGTTATTTTTAAACTGTTTAAACTTACAAAGTACCTAGAAGGAAAAAAAATTCCCTTTCCAGTGCTAAAAGTTTCTTTGCTATCCTGCGTCTTTCCAGAAACTTTCAAATTTAGCGAGTCTTTCTGACTTTGGCCTCTGAGCAACCCTTACCTTATATCTCTCCTTCCTGCTACATCCACTTGTCTATGGTGGCCCAGAGTAGGACCTTGGAAGTCCCCTCTTCATGAGGACTTCCCTCCCAAAACCTAGCTACATATCCAAGGTGAGAAGGTCTCTAGCTTAACTCCTTCTTGTCATGAAAGTCACCGCCCCAGAAGAGCCCTCCTCCTTTCACTACCTTATCTCCCATAGTTACTTTGTATCACATTGCCCTGTTTAATTTTTATTGCTCTGATGCATACTTTTTATTGTTATTTACTTCCTTACTGATTGTCCTCTTCCATAAAATGGTAACGTCAGGAACACAGGGACCTGTCTGTCTTGCTCACCACTGTACCCTCAGTGCCCAGCACAATGCCTGGCACACATTAGCCATTCAATAAATGTTTACTGAATAAATAACAATCCATCTATTTCAGTGTCTTCTGGTGAGGAAAAATAACATTGAATATGGGAAATCAGAAAATTTGTCATTAACCATGGTCATCTCACTTCCTGTAGCCAAGTCTTAGTTTCCTTACCTCAAAAATTGGAATTCTAACCAATAATCTTTTATACCTACCTCTTTAGAAGTGTTATGTACATCAAAAGAGGCGATTATGTTTGAAAATATACCTAAATGTGCCAATTAAAGCTTCAATATGCTTGGGTATGGTGGCTGAGGCCTGTAATCATAGCACTCTGGGAGGCCGAGACAGGTGGATCACTTGAACTCAGGAGTTCGACACCAGCCAAGAAAACATGGTAAGACTCCATCTATATAAATACAAAATTTAGTCAGGCACAGTGGCACTTGCCTGTAGTCCCAGTTACTTAGAAGGCTGAGGTGGGAGGATCACCTGGGCCTGGGATGTTGAGGCTACAGTGAGCTAAGATTGAGCCATTGCACTCCAGCCTGGGTGAAAAGACCTTTCTTGAAAAAAAAGAGCTTTGATACAAAATAATAATAACAATAATAATAATGTCTAACATTTGTTGAGCTTTTACTGTGGGTCAGGCATTCTTCTAAGTGCTTTTCAGTAGTATATCATGTAATCCTCCCAAAAGCCATATAAGGTAGGTATTACTGTTATCTCATTTTGCAGATGAGGTGATGGAGGAATGGAAAGGCTGAGTAATTTGCCTAAGGTCACAGAGCTAGGAAGTGGGTAGAGCTGGGATTCAAAAACACAGATAGGCTTCAAAGCTTCCACTCTATACGACTTCACAGAACACCAGGACCTTGTGCATAACATCATATATCAGGACAAATCCTGGCATAGTTCAGGTAACACTGACAGAATGGAGTAGGAACATCTAGGAGGTGACAGGAACCTCTGGAGTAGAGTGGGTGGTTGGCTGGGAAGAATCCACACTGGTGGACAGGCACAGGTTTTCAAAGGATATTACTGGCATAGACCATAGCCCAGAAGAAGGCCGAATGCTGTCTTAAGGAATTTCTCATCCCCCAAAGCAAGCCAACACAGTTCCTGGGACTCACAGAGCAGACAATATCCCCAAGGAGAAGGATACGTAATGTTCAAAATGCAGCCTCACAGAAAAAGTATGGAGTTTGCATTTGCTCCCAGGACTCAGGGCTGCTCCTTGTTGAGGATTGAGGGGAACCAGAGCAAAAGACAGACTGGCACCCGTGCACCCTGTCAGGAGAAAAGGACAGTCCCTGATGGTATCCAACCAGTGCATGCCAGAATATGTGAGGTAGAAGGAAAGGAGGGGTTACAGACAGTTGGGGTGATCAGGGAACTTGCCAATCAGTAGGAAAGGATTTCAACATTTGAATAGCTGTGGGGCTGTGCTGGTGCCTCAAGTCTGAAATGCCATTCCCAGGGTAGAAGATTTTTACTTTCTCTTATCTTCCTCAAGCCTCAGGGCCTGGCTAAGAATTGAATTTTGGGTAACACCTGGGGCGAGCCCAACTGAAGAAAAGGTAGAAACCCACGCAGTTCCAGCCACACTTGATCACACTGTCTTATAATGTCTTGTTTTCATGTCAGCCTTTCCACCAGGCTACAAATAACTTGTAATAAATGAACAGATAAGGGCCTGCCACCTACTAGGCAGCCAGCCAATCAATGTTTGCTGAGTAACAGCTAGCTGTGTGCTGAGCCAGGCCCTCTGCTAGGCTCTTCTTACAAATTGTCGCATCTGATTTTCAAAGCACCTCTGTTGGTAGCCCCAATTCACAACTGAGGAAATAAAGGCACAGAGGATCAGAAACTTGTCCACATCTGGGATGAAGCCTAGGCAAAATGAGGCTGGAGTCTGTACTCTTCACCACCACACTTGACTTGAGTGGCTGGTGGGTGCCCATCCATGTGCAAAACTTCAGAGGTGAATAAAGGTATGGCTTGCTTAGGAATCCAGGAGACATATGGCACCAGAGGAGAGGGTGTGTGAAGGCGAAGTGAAGGGTGACAAAGCTAGAAAAGTCTGTGGGCATCAGATTCCTATGTGGATTCACTGCCAAGTTCAAGGAGAAACCATTTGAAGGGTTTGAGCCTCACAGTTTCAGAGTAAACTTTGTGTTCTGGAGTGCTCACTCAGTCTGCTATGGGAAGGATAGATTGGAGGGAGCCATGTGCTGCTTAACTGTTCTTTACTTCCTTTGTTTATTTCTGTTTTTTCCCTCTACTTTCATTTTTCCTTTTTAAAATGTCAGGTTCATTGGACTTTACTAAAGGTTAAAAGGATTTCTCCAGAGCTGAACCAACACACCTCTTAGGGGACAGGTGGGGGAGGTAAAGGGTGCCCCTTGTGACCTGCTGAAAAACCCCAGCTGTGATGGAGACAGTTGATGAAGGGGATGGTGGTAGGTTTTCATTTTCCTTCCCTAAGGTTACACTTGGCTTCCACGCCTTTATTTGCCACTGTCACTCCCATCAGATGCCAGAAACAGTAGAAGGCAAACTCCATACTCTCCCCCATCTCCAAATGCCAAGGGGATATATTTTCTATGACCTTGACATGGTTTCACACAGCACTTCCCAAAAGATGATAAATCATGTCCCAGAACTCAGCAGGAGAGGAAAGCAAAATAAAACACCCTGATCTGCTAACTTTCCTCTGGGGGGCTGACAGCATCTGGCTCCCAAAGGCCCTGCTTTTGGAAAAGAAATTTCTGTTGGAGATTTTGGGTGCCTTTGTCGATGAGTCCTGTGGCACAGACTATCTGCTGGAGGGAAGGAGGACTTGCCAGGAGAATCTCCTCTGGCATCAAATGGTCCACCTCTGAACTGATAGAGAAACTTAGTTCTATCCCCATCCTGATGCAAACCCTAACCAGGCACACCTAGAATGACTTGTCGTATCTGTCTATCCTCCTTTGAGTCAAGTTCCCTTCCTACTTCCCTGGTGCTTTCTTCCAGTCTCTTTCAGAGAATCCTCTTTCTCTGACCATCTGATAACTGTTGACCTACTCAGGATCTATCCTTGTGTTGCTCCTCTTCTCACCAGCCCCACTCCCTAGCTGCAGCCACTTTACAGAGGGTAGGTGGACGGGCCTAGCTGCAACATTGCCAAAGAGAACTCGTGCCAGAGTTTGGATCCTGGAGGACGGCAAGGACCATGGTCTGGAGGCAGAGGAGGGTGTGAGATGAAGTTCTTTCAGTGGTGTTTCTTCACTGGGATCCCACAATGTTTAAAATATAGATTCCCAGCCCATCTGTCCCATCCCAAGTCCAGGGAAATTCTCGATTCCTTTGTATGGGGTTGTAAAACAAGCATGTGTATTTTGCAAATATTCAAGTGATGTCATGTTAGTCCATTTTATTTTGAAAAAATTAAAACTTAAGGAAAAGTTGTAACACTAGTGTAATGAGTACCCATATACCCTTCATCTATTTCAACAATTGTTTGTATTTTGCCATCTTGCTTTATCCAGCACACAATTAAAATTGTGTGCATATATATAATAGTTATTATATAAAATTATTATTTTGCTGAACCATTTGAAAGTCAGTGTAGACATCATGATATTCAATCCTAAATACTCCAGTGTGTGTCTCCTAGGAGCTAGGACATTCTTCCACATACAATTCATAGTCAATTGTCCTTAAATGTGCTAATAATAGTCTCTATGGCTGTTCCCCTCTGCTCTATCCAATATCCATGCATTGCATTTAGTTATCATGTCCCTTTAATCTCCTTTAATCTAGAAAAGGTCCCAGCCATTTTTTCCTGGTCTTTAATGACATTGTCATTTTTTAAAGAGTCTAGGCCACACGTTTTGCAGAATGTCCAAGAGGTTTTGGTCCACAAAGAAGAATGAGAACAGTGAACAGCTTAAAGAACAGCTTGGAGAGGTCATGACCAGTCAGTGAACTGAAGGCCAAATTGGAGAGAGCACCACAGGTTAGGAACTACATGAAAACTGGAAAGCAGTCAGGAGTGAAGTGAGGAAGATTAGTGCCTGGGTAGGTAGGTTGCATGGCTGAAAACATAAGGTCACAGTAGCTATTTGTCCTGTGGCTATAAATACCTAAACATACACAGCAGTGACTTCTTAAATACGCAAACATACACACAGTGATTTCTTCCATTCTCTCAACAGTCTCCTGAATCCCAGGGCCTTATAATTGAACTATCTACTGGACATACACAGATATTTCTTAAGCAAACACTATGTGTCAGGCAGTGTTGTAAGCACATTGCATGTATTATCTCATTTAACCTCCACCACAACAAACTCTCCAGGAGGCAGAAACTAGGAATGTCTCTCTTTGAGGGTGAGGAAACTGAAGCACAGAGGGGTGGCAGCTTGTTTGCGGTCAACACAGCTAGTAAGTGTTGTTACCAGAATTTGAACTCCAGAGCCTTCATATTTGGAACTTTTATTTTTTAAAGTATTATTCTGTAAAATTGGCTTTTTCCCCTTTTGGTTTACAGTTCTATAAATTATAACACATGTATATATTCATGTAATTACCATCACAATCAGGATACAGAATATTTCCATCACCCCCAATAAAGTCCTCTGCTGTCCCTTTAAGAGTCATCACCCCACCCCACCTGTTGGGAACGTTGCTAATCCGTTTTTTCTCGCGTGACCAACCGGTGGATCAGTTGGGTCTGTTGGGAAGACCGCTTAGCTCAGTTCTCAGTTCTGAGAGCCTTCGTTATGCTAGTTAGGATCAGAAAACGGTCGCAGAGGTCAAGTTCTGAGAGCCTTCGTTATGCTTGTTAGGATCAGAAAACGGTCGCAGAGGTCAACGGTAAACCCTAGAGGTTATAACAGCTCTTTGGGGCCGTTTTCCTGAGCTCCTCACTTTCCGTTATTCTTCCAGTACCTTCCAGTTCCCTGCAGGCTGTCATCGTTGGACGTTTTCTGGGCCACGTGGGAGGAGATCAGTTGCACGGTGGGAGGGGCCGGGGGAGGAGCAGGAGGCGGGGAGACAGAGACAAAAAAAAAAAAAAAAAGCAATGGGTTTTGGCCCCTACCTCTTAAAGCTGCAGCTTCATTGAACAGAAAAGAAAGGTTCTTACTTTTCCTTCAGTTTTGCCTTCTGCAGTTTCCCATTCCTGGCTACTCTTTGCCACTGCCACCACCTCAACTGTGGGATTGCCTGCTGACAGGGGTGCCAGACCACAGGGAAAAAAATAGACAGCATCCGTGTGTTTCCTCCACTCTCTTTGAGCATTTTGGATCTCCCCTTTCTGCCCCTCCAACCAGAAGTACAGGGTTTCTATTGGATCTCTGTCTGCACCAGAGTCTTCACTTCTGGGTTTCAGATTGTCTTGAGGTCCTTTTGGGGGATGCTGGAGGAACCAAAATAATAAACTCACTACCAGTTTGGTGGCACTTTTAATCCTAGTCTTCTCTGGTCTGCCTGCTACTATTTACTTTTCAGAGTTCTCAAATAGCTTCGCATGCATTGTGTACAAGCTTTGTACTCAAGTTCAGTAGGCAATAAAGGGACGTGTGTGTTTATTCCATCATCTCCAGAATAAAAAATCAGCCCTCCCTTTTAAACCCCATGCCATTGTGCCTCTTCACATAAATGTCCCATACACAGTATAAATTCATCATGTGCCAATTGTATTCATCATCTATTCACCAGCCTTATCTCTTCCAATGTTCTCTCTCTCAATCAGTCCCACCATCATTTACTGAGTTGTCCAAGCTGGAATCCTGGGCATTGTGGAGGACTCCTCTCTCTGACTAATGTCTACATCCAATTATTCACTCAGTCCTGGCTTCCCTCTCCTTATTTCCACTACTTTAAATTATTCAGGTCTTTATTCTTTCTTGCCTGGATTATTGCTTGTTGTCAGTTAATTGGTGTGACTAGCTAATTTTTTTTCAACTTCCTACTGTTTAAACATTGTATTGGATATGTACAGAAAAATGAGCAAAGTTATAAGCTCAACACATTATCAATAAATTATCACAAACTGAGCCCACTCATGGCCAAGAAACAACATCCCCAGCACTCAAAAGCCCCTCTTGGTTCTGCCTTTTTTTTTTTTTTTTTTTTTTTTTTTTTTGAGATAGAGTCTCTGTTGCTCAGGCTGGAAGGCTGCGTTGCAATCACAGCTCACTGCAGCCTCAACCTCCAAGGCTCATGTGAGGTGCACTCCTTCTACCTCAGCCTCCCGAGTAACTGGAACCACAGGCATGCACCACCACACCAGGCTAATTTTTGTATTTTTTTGTAGATATTGGGTTTCACCATGTTGGCCAGACTGGGTTCTGCCTTTTAAAACACTTCATAGCTAAACAGAATCATACTGTCTGATTTTTCGTGTGTTTGGTTTCCTTAGCTCAACATTATGCTTGTGAGAGTCAACTGTGTTGTTACTTGTTGTTTTATTCTCATATTGTAGAATATTCCATTATATGTCATCCATTTTATAGTTGATGGGCATTTATTTGGGTTGTTTCCAGTTTGAGCCTATTAGGAATAGTGCTGCTATGAGTGCTCCTATACACATCTTTTGCTAGCCACAAACACTCATTTGATTGGATACAAACCTATAGGTGATATTCCTGATATGACTATGCTCAACTTTAATACATAGTGACAAACCTGCCACAGTGGTTGTACAAATTTACACTTCCAGCAGTGATATATGAGAGTTTCTGTTGCTCTATAGCTAGATAATATTTCAGGAGATTAATATGTATATTTTTTTCTCCCTGTGCATTCCTCCTTTTCTTTCCTTCTATCAAGCAGATAGCTGGTTCAGGCCTTCTTGGCTACCAGGAGGTTTGTAGCAGGGCAGAAAGCTGGGCAGAAAACTGACATTTCCTATAGCACTTTAAAAAAAATAGAGATGGGGTTTCACCACGTCACCCAGACTGGTCTGGAACTCCTGGCAATCTACCTGCCTCGGCTCCCAAAGTGCCGGG
Source organism: Sapajus apella (assembly GCF_009761245.1). Taxonomy (NCBI): domain Eukaryota; kingdom Metazoa; phylum Chordata; class Mammalia; order Primates; family Cebidae; genus Sapajus; species Sapajus apella. The sequence continues at coordinate 6,880,148 of NW_022437043.1, read as the reverse complement.
ATTTACAGGGGTGAGCCAACACGCCTGGTGCCCCTACAGCACTTTCTGATTTTAGTTCACAACAGCCTTGAGCCTCAGAGGGGGAAAGCTTGCCAGTAAAGAAAAAAAATATTGGAGGAGATACGAAGGGAAATGATTTTTTCAGATCAAAAAAGAGATTTCCCTGATACAAGGGGAGAAGAGAAAGTTCCAGAGCAGCAGAGCCTGGGCTGGCTTCTGGGCAGTGTGCACAGGAAGGCAGACCCCAGAGGGAAGTGGTGAGGTGGGGAATCAAGGAGGTGGGACATTAAGCAGAGGATTTTTGCTGAATCATCAGAGTGCTGTTGGACCTGAAGGCCCCTGCACAGGGGTCAGTAGATATCTCCGCATTAGCCACTGTGAGCAGATGACTTGATGACCAGAGAGGGCCATACCCTTATGTCCTGGTACATACAAAAATCAGAACTCAGGCACAACTCTGAGTGAGAAGTCCCAAGAATAATTGAGGTTGAGTTTCCCTACAGACTCTGGGTCCTGGAAGCTTAAACTGAAATTCACTCTGATTATAAAAAAATGTACTGTTTCTTAACTAAGTGGTGGACAAAGATTTGTACCTGCTACATCGCCCTGATTTTCCCCAAGGCTAGTGCTAGCACATGTAGCATCTTCATGAAAGTTTACTTTTTTGAAAGACACTACCTCTGAGCTGACCAATGAGGAAAATGCCCACTTTTCACTGTGTTGGCCATATTGTTTCAGGGTGCTTGGCTTGATATATAGAATTATCGGGCTGCATTGCAGCCCACATCCATGTCCATTGTACCCCACACAACCTGCAGAACTACACATACCAATCCTGAGTGGCTGGCTCCTGTACTTGCTCTGAACCACACATCAGGCCATGGAACTACCCTGCTTAAAATGCTTCAATGGATCCCCATTGCCTAGGTCTGCACTGACAAATACACTAGTCCCTAGTTACATGTGGCCCTTGAGCATTTGAAATGTGGCTAGTTCAAATTAAGATGTGCTGTCACTGTAAAACTACACACCAGATTTCAATGACTTAGTATTCAAAAAAGAGTGCAAAATGTCATTAATCAGTATTCATATTGATTACATGTTCAAATGATAATATTTTTGATATATTGGGTTAAATAAATTATAATATTAAAGTTGATTTTACCCATTTCTTTTTTCCTTTTTCATGTGGCTGCTAGAATATTTCAAATTGCATATGTGGATCACATTATATTCTTAATGGACCCTGCTGATCTAGGTGAAGCTCAAACTCCTGACTTTCACAGGAAAGCACATTGTATGCTGGTCTTTCCTTCTTTGATAACCTCATCTCCCCTCCAGTTTCCTCATTTTTCCCTCTCCCTCCAAAACATGTATATGCACACTAACTTGTCTGGTTTTGCAGTCACTCAAAAATCTCTTATAATTCCCTTTCATGATGTTTGTTTTTGCACAAGCTTTTTCATTTTTCTCTAATTCACTTGTCTCCATTGGGTATTGGGTTCCTCATGAGTTAAACTAAGAGACAGCAACAGATCTGTAGCATACTTTAAGTGGTTTTATAATTTGGTCTTACAGAAGTGTACAGTTGCCTGGATAATTCACAGTCATTTGCATTTGCATTTTCATTCAATGGGAGGAAATAAGAATAGAAACTATGCACTGGTGGCGTACTGCATGTCAGCTCTGTTCCCATGGCTTTCCATATCACTTAATCTCATTAGCATTCCTATGGGATGGGTACTATCCCAGCAGTACTATCCCCTGTTTCAGAGATGGGAAAACCTAGAATCAGAGAGATTCCCTGATTTGCCAAGATTAGTAGAGATTTCAGAGCTGATACTCTTATCACATATTCCATGTTTGAGAAGCTAGGAGTTGATAACACTTTCCATTCACACCAGGCATGGTGGCTCCCGCCTGTAATTCCAGCACTTTGGGAGGCTAAGACGGGAGGATGGTAGGAGCCCAGGAGTTCAAGATCAGCCTAAGCAACATGGAGAAACCACATCTCTACAAAAAATACAAAAATTTTACAGGCACACGCTACTGCCCTCTAGGCTGGGTGACAGAGTAAGATCCTGTCTGGAAAAGAAAAAATTCACACAGTGAAAGGATAACTCAGGAAAAGATGGTGAGCTAGCTAGATCTCTTTCCCTGTCCTTATTCTTCTATCATCCCAATATGTGGTCTCCCTTAGACACTGGCCAACTGACAGTCTCTCTGACTGTCACTGTCTGACCTTCCATCCAAGTTTCTAGTTCCGTAAAAGTTCAATCTGGAAGCTCAGCCTGCACTCCTGGTGGATGCTTTTAGAGGCTTTCTCCCCATTCTTGTTCAGCTGTCCCAAGAATCCAAAGGATCTGGCAAAAGGGGAATGTCAGTGTGCCTCAGATCCCTCTCTTCAGGTTTTGGGATTTCCCTGTGTTCTGTGGAGTTAGATTGTCTGACCAGGAAGAAATACATTCACCTGATAGTCCCACCAAGTCATAGGTAAGCATGGGAGAAACATGCACATACAAGAGCAAAAGTACTTCCATATAGCTAGGCCTCTCCCCAACACATATTCACATGCTTTCACACACACTCATACTTTCTGAAAAAACATTCTAAGGCCAACGTAATGGCAACATTAAACAGGAGCTGTGGGGAAAAACATCTTTGGTTTTATAATAGAAAGGCTGTGGAACCTGTTAGACCTGGGCTCCACTCCTGGTTTTGCCACACACTAGCTCTGTGACGTTGAGCAAGATGACCGCTCTGTGTGAGCCATTTTCCAGGGGACCCATGTGGCCTTCTTCTAAACTGTGAAGCTCCCGTCATCCCTTTAATCCCCCACCATGTCTCTAATCATGTCTGCTCCTGTTTTGGATTCTTCCCCAAACCCAGGCATTCATTCAGCTTCGTTTTTTTCTCCTTCAAAAAGCCTCAGGCTTCAGCTTTCCCAAGATTGACTCAAGTGTGGGATCCAGGCCTGCAGGTCTCCCCTTCCTTGCTGCCTCCAAAGACAAGCAGCTATGGCCTGGCACATGGGAAATTCTGACTAATCTGGTACTTTTCATTATTTTCACTCAAGGATTTTGCTTTTAGCCCCTTCAGGAAAACAGAGAGGCATTCACAGAAATTAATAACACTGGAATGTTGACAAAATTTCCAGAATAATAGAAATTCTCAACATCACATGGTACACTTAAATATAGTCAATAAAAATAGACACAGATAATGGATGCTTCGTTGCAAAAAAAGGAGAAAATAGACATATGTGTTTTTTAGAAAGAAAGCTCTCTGAGTCTCTGCCCCTATTGTTTTGTCCTTGGCGCTCTTGCTAGATGCTACCCTGAAGCTCCAGGAGCCTTCTGTTCAATTCCATTTCTCAAAATAGAGCTCATGAATTCTCTCATTTGTCACTGACCACCTGCGTAATCCTGAGCAAGTCACTTAACCCAAATCTCAGTGGACATAGTATCTCCTGCTGCTTATTTCCACTCATGCTTTCTTCTTTTCTCAAAAACAGTCTTCCTCTATGTCATTGTTCCCCTCACCTGGAACACTCTCCCCATCTCCTATTCCCAGTCTTTGCACTACTAGCAACTTCATCTTTAGGTCTCAATTTAAATATCCCCCCCAAAAGAGGCCTTCTCTGCATGCCAAGTCTAAAGTGCACCCTTTACCCTATGACTTTCTCTCTGTGTTTTCTTCCCAGCAGTTATCACAATCCAATGGCATCAAAGGATTTTTCGTTGTTTTTTAAGTAACTGGGCCAGGCACGGTGGCTCATGGATGTAATCCCAGCACACTGCAAGATCACGGTGGGAGATTGCTTAAGCCCAGCAGTTCAATAGCAGCCTGGGCAACATAGGGTAATGCTGTCTCTACAAAAACGTGTTTTAAAAATTAGCCAGGCATGGTGGCACCCACCTGTGGTCCCAGTTATTCAAGAGGTTGAAGTGGGAGGATCTCTTGAGCCTAGGAGGTCAAGGCTGAGGTGAGCCATGATCCTGCCCCTGCACCTAGTGTAGGGGACAGAGTGAGGCCCTGTCTCAAAGTAATAATAATAATAACAATTGGTGGTGGGGAGTAGAATTTATTGAAGATGGAGAGACTGAAGGAAGGGTCACACTTTCTCTTCTCTGTTTTGGATTCTTTCCCAAACCCAGGCATTCATTCAGCTTTTTTTCTCTCCTGAGCTGTATGCTCTGGCTGCCCCAAGCTTCAAATTCTTCTCTCTCTCTCATCAGAATTGTCCCTAACCCCCACATTTACCTCAGGTTTTTAGCCTCTGGAGAGTGTTTTTCCCCTCTAGATAATTATGTAAAAACTGACACAGCCTCATTTGCTTCTTTCCCCACCCCATTTTCCCTACCACCACCAGAGATAAATATTATTATACATTTGGGATATAACGTTTTGGTTCAAGACTGTGGGCTTCCTGAGGACAAGAATTCAACTCTCTTCTTCCACATCCCCTACCCCAAGCACAGGGCTCAATCAGTATTTGATGAATGAAGGGAAAAGTGGACTTTCTGTTTTCCTTTGCATACTCTTTATTGGTTCCGCTCTCACAGGGGCAGGGGAAGGTGGGCTCAGTCCTATGAGGGATACAAGAGCAGTGCCTACTTTTGAGGTTCTTATGATTAATTGAGGAGACAAGACAAATGCACAAGCAGTATATTCTAAGGGCCACATGAAGGGACCAAGTATTGTTGGAGCTCATAGGAAAGACTGGTGTAGGCCCAGGAGGCCTCAGAGCTGAAGTAGTATCTAAGTTGGGTGTTAAAGAAAGGGAAGGTCTTGGTTAATCATCGGGTAAGTAGGGAGAGCATTAGAGGACAAAAGCAACCCAAGCGAGTAAGTGGAAGAAGGAATAGAAATACTTCCTTGGACACAGTGGTGTCTGGTAGGTTTCTCTCTGATAAATCATCATCTACAATTAACTGCTGATCTATGCCTGGGGTCCCCAAAGCAGCCTTTCATTCAAAAGCAACTCCTCTAATCATCACTTGGGGATTCTAAAAGCTAGCTCACAGGTCACTAGTTTCACAAATAGTCCTAAATTGTATTCTGGATCTGTTGTTATGAGTCCAGTGGATGTGTACTGAGGAAATATGATGGTCTGCTGCACAGGCGGGGCCTATCCAGGAGTGTTTGTAGCAATATAACTTGATATTTTATTTAACAAACACTTATACATTCATCTATAATATAAACATATAAACACATGGCATTTACTAGTGCTAGGCATTATTCTAAGTACTGTAATATATTAACTCATTAACAAATATCAACCTTGGGCAAGCGTAGTGGCTCATGCCTGCAATTCCAGCACTTTCAGAGGCTGAGGTGGGAGGATCACTTGAGACCAGGAGTTTGAGACCAGCCTGGGCAACATAGTGATGCCTCTTCCCTACAGGAAATACAAAAATTAGCCAGGTGTGGTGGTGCACACCTGTAGTCCCAGCTACCTGGGAGGCTGACGTGGTTGGATCACTTGAGGCCAAGAGTTTGAGACCAGCCTGGGCAATATTGTGAGACTTTGTCTCTACAACAAATAAAACAAATTAGCGAGGCATGGTGGTGGTTGCTGTGGTCCCAGTTACTCAGGAGGCTGAGGTGAGAGGATTGCTTGAGCCCAGGAGTTCCAGGCTACGGTGAGCTGTGATCACAGCACTGTAATCCAGCCTGGACGACAAAACAAGAACTTGCCTCAAAAAAAAAAAAAATATATAAGTCTGGTCTGAGTACAGTGGTGTTTACAACTGATGACCACAACCAGTTATAGATTTTTTTTGTTGCTTCTTTACTCCCACTGCTTCACTTGACTAGAAAAAAAAAATTCAACCTTGTGCTGGCCCATGAGGTAGTTGCTATTATTATCCTCATTTTAGAGATGAGTAAACTGAGGCACAGGGGGGTTGAGTTACTTACTTATGGCCACACAGGTAGTAAGCAGTAGAGCTGAGATTCAATCAGTTCTTAACTGTTATACTATAGTGTCTCTCACTACAAAAAACCTTTGATGAATAATTGAATTAAGGTCCTTTAAATCCAGTTAAAGGAATCTCGAGACTACTCTTTTTCTTTTTCTTTTTTTTTTTGGGTCAACTTAATGACCAATATTCCTTTCTTTAAATAAACTTCTTATTTTAGAATAATTTTAGATTTACATAGAAGTTACAAAGAATTCACATACACCCTTCACTCAGTTTCTGCTTTTCTTAGCCTGTTACATAGCCAAGGTCAAAATTTAGAGATCAACATTGGTAGATTCTGTTAACTAACTTTAGACTTTATTCATATTTTACCTGTTTTGCCACTAATGTCCTTTTTCTGCTCCAGGATTCAATCCAGGATACCACATTTCATTTAGTCATTGTGTCTTCTTACTCTCCTCTGGTGTGTTAGTTTGTCAGCTTTTCCTTGAAACTAATGACCTTTACAGTTTTTAAACGTATTGGTCAGGTATTTTGGGGAATATCCCTCAATTTGGGTTTGTCTAATATTTTCCTGATAACTAGACCAGATTTGTGGATTTAAGGGCAGAATACCACAGAGGTGAAGTGCCCTTCTCATCTAATGGTGTCAGTGGGTACATAATATCCACATGACTTAACATGAGCAAGTTAACCTTAATCACTTGGCCAAGATAGTGTTTGTTGGGTTTCTCTACCATAAAGTTACTGTGTTTCCATTTCTATATATATTTCTACTTTATGGATGCATTAGTTTGAAGTGAGTTATTAAGTCCAGCCCACACTCAAGAGGAAGGGTATTAAGCCCCACCTCCTGGAGGAAGGACTTATCTAAATATATTATTTGGAATCATTCTATAAGGAAAATTTGCTCTTTCTCTCCCATTTATTTATTTGTTCAATCATTTATTTATATAATGATGGACTCATGTATTTTATACTTTGGGTTATGATCCAATGCTAAGTATTTAGTATTGGATTATATATGTTATTTGGATTAACTATATTATTTCTTCCTTCTTGTCCTCTCTGTTTCTTTGAAAGGTTATCGACTTGCAAATCCATAATTCCTTATTTGTGGGCTTGTTTAAAGCAGAAACTATCTGAAATGCATTCTGGTAGACAGTTCGGGGAGGATGTGCATGCATGCACCCACTTTACAAATAAGGAAATTGATCATGTTAAATGAGTCAAGCATTCTTATACAGGATGTGATGGAATCTTATACAGGAATTGTCTCTCCAAAAATCTCAATAAGTAGATATCCATCATCAGCCTTCACACCTCTAGTGACATGAAGCTTATTAGCTCACAAGGCAGCTCTTTTGCTGTAGAGTCTGCTCCATTCCTAGTGGAACTGCAGGCCTCCAGGTAGTAGAATTGGGAGAGGGAAAGTGAGATGGTGGCCTTGTAAAGAGCAGACTATGAGGGAGCAGCTGGCAAGAAAAGGGATTTGACTCGAGAGGAAGCAGCAACTGAATCTAGGGTGGTACAACTGAAAACTGGTGTGTTTACCAGGATTTCAGGAAAGCAGTTCTCTGCCAGGCTGACAAAGTGTATGCAGAGAGAAAGACTTGTAGTGACCGCCCCCCCACTACAGCCCATGCCCATCTAGCTGTCCACTGTTAACCGTCAGTAGACAACGTTCAGTTATTTTATTACTCTCTTGGCCCACCCCCTGTAAATCCATTCTTAGATATAAACTATATTCATCAAGGCAACAAATATTTCTTGAGCACCCACTATATATGCTGTTGCCATGGATGAGTTGGAAGGGCAGTGTGTGTGTATGTGTGTGTTTAGGAAGCGTGTAGGTAGGTGTGTAGGAGGTGACAAAAGACTTTCTGTTGCTCTTATACACTTGGAATAAATTAATTATTTCCCCATCCCTTTATGCTTGATTTTTAAATAAAGTATAGCTTATTGAGACATAATTCACACAGCATACAATTTGCTCATTGAAAGTGTACAGTTCAGTGGTTTTGGTATATTCACAGATGTGCATAACCATTGCCACAGTCAATTTTGGAACATTTTCATCACCTCAAAATGAAACCATTTAGCTATCATTCCTTATCCATTCACCCCCTTCCCCAAGCCCTAAGTAATTACTAATTTACTTTCTGTCTCTATACATTTCCCTATTCTGGGCTTTCATATGAATAGAATTGTATAGTATGTGGTCTTTTGCGACTGGCTTTTTTCACTTAGTATAATGTTTTCAAGTTTCATCCATTTGAGAGCATATGTATCAGTGCTTCATTCCTTTGATAGCTGGATAATATTCCATTGTATGGATATATCACACTTTGTTTATCCATTCTTCTGTTGATGGACATCTGGTTCATTTCCACCTTTTCACTATTGTGACTAATGCTGCTATATATATTCATGAACAAATGTCTCTATAGCCTATGTTTTCATTTTTCTTGGGTATATACCTAGGAGTAGAATTGCTGAGTCATATGGTAACTGTATATTTAATTTTGGGGGAACCACCAGACTGTTTTCTAAAGAAGCTGGACCATTTTGTGTTCCCATCAACAGGTTATGAGTGCTCCCATTTCTCCGCATCTTCACCAATACTTGTTATCTGTCTTGATTCTAGACAGCCCAGATGGTACATTGTGATTTTGATTTGTAGCATCCTTGAGGACTCATGATGCCTGAGCATGTTTTCATGGGCTTATTCAGCATTCTTGCATCTCATTTGGAAAATTGTTTATTCAAAATCTTTGCCTGTTTTTGAATTGGGTTATTTGTCCTTTTATTATTGGGTTGTAAGGGCTCCTTATGTATTCTAGGCACAAGTCCTTTATTCTTTTTTCCATCACTTGGCTGAGATTCATGTCTGGTAGGAAACCTTACAAAACATACCTTGTTTTCAGGTTGATAGTGTAGGAAGGAAACCGCCTCAGACACATAGCTGGAGATGTGGAGAAAGGACTTTCAAGAAGTCTGGCAGCCCATGAAGGGGTTCCTAGGCCAAGGGGAGGCTCTATCTAACTAGCTGGCTAGCAATGCTACTATACGTAATCAAAAATCATTTGACCATGTCCAGACTTTATTAAGTGGTGCTCTGTCTGAGGAAAGCCTCACTCTTGCTAGTGCTCAGTAGTCTCAGCTTCTCATCTTGGAACAATCATGCCAATCCCTTCTCTCCCCTACCCATCAGATTTATCTTCTCCTAGACTAATTTTTCATGCCAACTTCCATGTGGGTAGAAGAGTGTGTAAGCCAAGGGAGAGGACAAACACTCTGCTAAACCAGTGCTTGATTTGAGGGTTTCAGTGAGGGCCCTGAAACCCTGTTCAGTCTCTCACCCCTCACTCTTACCCCCACCCCCATCCCCAGCTCTGGGCAAGCCGTCAGTGGTGTTACAGGTCCCGCAGCAAAGACTTATCTGTCTGCAGGCTAGAGACTGCCAAGGGCCAGGAAGAGGCAGCTAGGGAGCCTTGTGGGGGAGGGAGAGACAAGTTGAGCAACTCCTCAGGGTTTACCACTTCAACCAAAGCCATTCGGGTGGTGTAGATCACCTGCACCACCTGCCTCTTTGCTTGTTTCAGTGTTCATTTCCCAGGTGAGGAGAGCTGGAACGCTGGAGGATGGACCCCTGGTGCCCCAGGGAGGGTCTGGCACTGGCAGGGGCTAATCTTCCCATTCTTGGGGGTCTCATTAGCCCCAGCCATAACCTCACTTCCTCCACATTTTTCTCCAGAAGGATCTGGGTTTATGAGTTTCCCTCTTTTGTCCCAAATGCAAATTCAGGCAGGCCAGGGGCTCAAAATGGGCTTAACTGTAACCTAGTGGATTAGTTGTGGTGAGAATGGGACTAAGCTTGTTTGTTTGGCCCAGAAAGGACCAATGCAGCAAAGTGGGGCCTCCGGGCAGTCTGTATGCTTCCACCCTGCAGGTGGGGATATTACACACTACTACATCCTGCGATTGAACTCTGCACATATGGGCAAGAGCTGAGGATGTATTCAGCATCCCAGAGAATAAACACTGCAACCAGACACCCTGGGTTCAAATAGCAACTCTATCACTTGCTAGCTGTGTGACTGTAGGAAGGTTACTTCCGCTGTGTGTTTCAACTTTGATTTCCAAGGAATAAAAATCTCTCACTCCACTCCTGACTTGTTGAATAAAAATCTAGTGATTCCCAAAGTAGAAGACATATTATTTGAGGATGAAGAGATCAAGATCAAAGGGGAGTGGCCCCATCTCTATATTACCAAACATTTCTGAGCCCTTACCACTCTCAGAGGGAAGTAGGAATCTGCGTTTGGCTAGTATAGAAATGGGTTCCCTGTAAATGGGGACAATACTTCCCAACTCATAAAATTATTGAGAAGGTTAAAATGTGTTACTATAGATGTAGTGGTATGTGTCAACTGGTATTTTCATTGTGAATGGAAAGGAGGGCAAACGTCTTGGCATTCAAAGGCGGGTACTGGCGATGGTTGAGTCCCATACAGACGACAGGCATTGAGCATCTTGTATGTGTGCACTTCATACACTGGCAGGGAATCCTCTCAACATCCTGGTGAGGTCTGCATCATCTGCCCCATTTTGCAGCTCTACCTCTTAGCAAAGCAGGCAGAAAGGTAGGGTGGCAGTAAGCTGGGAGTAAAGGAAGGAGAAACTCAGCTTCCTGGCTTCCCTACTAGTGCCCATTCCACTTCACAGTCTGTCACAGAGAGATGAGGGAAGAACAATACTTGAGCAGGAGGTCATCCAAGGTATCCACTTTCACCTTTCTATGGAGTCAAAGTACAACACTGAGGAGGGAAGCACTGGCAGCAGGGAAGGGCTTCCTGGTTAGACCCACAGCTGTGTTTTGGCTCCTGGTTCTAAAGGGTTGTGAGTTTCCTCTGAAGTTGGGGTGTATTTCTTTTCCATAGACAAAACCCAGGAAATGAAGCTATTCTCCTGTTAGGTAACCTGAGTCCTTCGCAGGAAGAAACTAGATCCTCGTTAATGACCTACTCCAGCCTCCTTGCCCCTACTGCCCCTTGCAGGGAAACCTACAAAAATATATGGCCCTTTACACAACAAGAACTTTGATTTCCCAAACGTAAAAATCTCTCACCACACACAAGACTTGTCGAATAAAAAATCTAGTGATTCTCAAAGCAGAAGAAATATTATCTGAGGAGGAAGAGATAAAGAGGAAGGGGTAGTGGCCCCTTCCCCATATCCCCAAACACTTCTGAGCCCTTACCACTGTCAGAGGGAAGTAGGAATCCGCCTTTGACTAGTACAGGAATGGGGCCCACAAAAGTTCGGAGATAGCTCAGATGGAGAATAGCAGAACTCAAGGCTACAAGCATTCCCAGCTTTTAGGTTTTCCCTCACAATTAGGACTTTCCCTAGAGAGAGGAATAGACATGCCTCCTGAGATGACAAGGCAAATTTCAATGTGCATTTTACCCTCCACTCTCACACCCTAAGCCAAAGCTAAATTAAACCTATTTATGCCTAGTGTTCCATTATAGGAGTGCTAAGCACGTGGGAGTTATTTCTATCTTACTGCTCAATGTCATCGCCAAGGTCTGATTGCAAAAATTCAAAAAATTGCAACCTCAGGCATAAATGCGTTAGGACTATATATTAAGATTTTAGTAGGGGTAGTTAGTAGTGGTTGCGGCGGTGGTTTGAATGATCAACTTTTTACAAAACAAACTAGGACACAGTCACATCAGACAAAAGAAAACCATAATGATATAATATGTAGTAAATAATTATACATGTATTATTACCTTAACATAAAAATATTAAAAATAGGTGTTTATTTAGAATTATACATTATTTATTTTCTTTTCTGTGTACGAATTATGTTATTTAAATGAATCACTAGTAGGACTAGTTAACATTGGTAATTAGTAGTAATTAATAGTAAGACTAATCAAACAAATAACATGGGGAACAAAAATATAACAATGTTTTATAATGTTTCTTTCTGTCCCTCTGATACAAGCATTTAACTCTTTTTTTTAGCTTCTTACTAGATATTTAAATTTTGTAGGCTATGCTATTCTGTATTCTTCAGGTACATAAATATAAGACTTATTAAAAAGGAAAATATAAATACAAGAGGACAAATTGGACAGATATTGCCTATATTTGATTTTTCAAAATAGTCGTGACATGTTTCTTTTGGTCCATGATATAGTAGGATATTTTTATTCTTTCTGCTTTTTTTTTTCTGACAATAACTCAGAACTGCCTGTGACCATTAGGACATTTAAAAAAAATTTTTTTAGACAAAGTCTCACTCCGCTGCTCAAGGGGGAGTGCAGTGGTGCTATCTAAGCTCACTGCAACTCCCACCTCCAAGGTTCAAGCGATTCTCCTGCCTCAGCTTCCTGAGTAGCTGGGACTACAGGCATGGGCCACCACACCTAGCTAATTTATTTGTATTTTTTTTAGTAGAGATGGGGTTTCACTATGTTGGCCAGGCTGGTCTTGAACTCCTAACCTCATGATCTGTCCTCCTCGGCCTCCCAAAGTGCTGGGATTACAGACATGAGCCACCACGCCAGGCCAAATTTTTTTCTTTCATATGGTAGTAAAATTTTATACTATCAAATATAAAAGTCATTTTGACCTGCAGTTCTGCACTGATTTTTGGTGTTTGCCTAATGTGATGACACCAGGCTGCATAGCCTTTCAAAAACAAAATAAAAAAATGTGAGCATTGAATACTTAGGAGTTTACTTATTAGCAACAGCAGGATTTTAGATTTATAAAAATGTCCACCAATTTCTGTCTTTAGGATTGTTTTAGTAGGTCAGCTGTTTGTCAATTGGGTCTATTACATCTATAAATACATCATATCCATGAGGCTATCCGTGTTTTAATATGCTTATCATTTTTAAATACTCCTATGGTATTATGATATATATTAGGTTTTGTCCACGGTTCCTGGCTTGTAACTCTTATAGCCCTTGTTCCAGTCTTTTGTTAGAAGGTTGGGTGTGTTAGGCTTCAGTAACAGGACTCTGACCTCCTCCTGTCCTCTTTTTACTCTAATGCTCCCCCACCTTTCTGATTGTGGGTCTTAAGACCTCTCATGAGAGCATCCCACCCTATACCTTAGGAGAAGAAATGCTGATGTCATGAAGTTTCCATAAAAATCCAAGAGGACAGAGTTCAATGAGCTTCCAGAGACCTGAGCACATGGAGGATCCTGGAGAGTGGCATGTCCAGGGAGGGGAGGGAAGCTCCACGCCCTTTCCCCTGTAACTCACCCTATACATCTCTTCATCTGTATCCTTTGCAATATCCTTTACAATAAATCGGGAAATGTAAGTGTTTCCCTGAGTTCTAGAAACCACTCCAACAAATTAATCAAACTGAAAGAGGGGATCATGGGAACCCCAACTCGAAGTCAGTAGGTCAGAAGTTCCAAAAATCCAGATTTACAACCAGTGTGGGGAGGGCAGTCATGGGGATTGATCCCCCAACCTGTAGGATCTGACACTATCTTCTTGGAAAGTTAGAGGCCACTCAGCTGGTGTCCACTGTTGGGTTGGTGTGTGGGGAAACCTCTCCCTACATTTGGCCACAGAAGTCTTCTGTGTTGATGATTGTAGTGGTGGTGACAGTAGAGGAAGAGCACGGTTTGAGGAGAGTTTTTCCCTACACAACTCCCAATAAAATAGATGTTACCACAAGTTAAACTTCTCTTTCAAAGGGAAAATGTTCCCAAGGGCAGAGGTAATTTGAACTTTTTGATTGCTATAAGAATCCAACCAAAGTTGGATTCCGGCAGCAACATGAAATAGGACTTCAATTTCCCAAATAAGTTTTATTAGAGAAATTGAAGTCCTATTTCATGTTGCTGCATTTTCCTGGTAACTTTTATTTTTGTACGGGGGGTTCTGAGGCAGCCTTATGACATCCACATGAATAAGTCATTTTTTGCCGTGTGGTTTTTTGTTGAGATCTACTCATAACGTGGAACAGCTTGGGTGTAGTGAGTCCATTCTTTCCTAGGCTCCACATGACCTCTTCAATGGTCTTCAAATAGTTTTAGAGGAACAGATGATAAATTTCTGTTTTATCATGATCCTTTTCTCCATTCTTATTCTCAATGTATTTCCAAATTGCAGAAGGACATTCTTCCCATACCACACTTTGAAATTATGGTTTTATGACAGGCTGACATTTTAACATTTTTTTTCCATGGCTGGCAACAATCATAGACATCTTGTAGGGACCTGTTAAGGAGTCTACTCCTCCCATTTCTATAAAGTAAAAAAATCTCACTACATACTTCTGCATATTTTGAAGATATTAAAAAGTCATCCAAAACTTTCATTATAAAAGCTTTAATTTTATAGATAAGCAGAATGTATCTGTTTTTAGCAGGATTGTGTACAAGGTGTGCATGATGTTTAGCAGGTAAGGTCTTTTCATTTTTTTTAATCAAAAGTTTATAGACTGAATGGAATTCCACACAACTGACATCTATGCTATCTGCTAAACATGCAGATAAATGAGAAAAGTCTCATTTGTATCTTTTCATTTTGTCTATGGTTTTATTAATATCTTCATTGAAATCAAGTGGATAATATGAAACTTCTTTTTTTGTGTGTGACAGGGTCTCACTGTCACCCAAGCAGGGATGGAGTGTTCTCGGCTCACTGCAGCTTCTACCTCCCAGGCTCAGTTGATCCTTCCCCCTTCGCCTCTCGAGTAGCTAGGACTACACGCATGCACCACCACGCCTGGTTAAGTTTTCTATTTTTTTTGTTGTTGTTGTTGAGACAAGGTCTCACTATGTTGCATAGGCTGCTCCTGAACTCCTCGGCTCAAGTGATCTGCCCTACTCAGTCTCCCAAAATGCTGGGATTACAGGCGTGAGCCACTACACCTAGCCAGTACTGCACGTTTTTAAAAATCAAAGTATAGAGACTGGGAAAGTTTTTTTTTTGTTTTGTTTTGTTTTGTTTTTTGCTTTGATGTGTTGTATCCCTTGATATACTATAGAAAGCACAATTGTTGGTAAGATCTGACAGATTGGGCTCTATGCTTAGGTACCAACATATTTGTTATCAAGATCCCCCCCACAGGACAGTTTAGTGTCAACCTCTGAATCAGGAAATATAACTTTAATCAGTTATATTTAGTCAGTTATTTTCATGTTCAGAACAACACGAAGATCTGTGTTTGTGTGGTATACCCAAACTAATTCAGTGGCCACTATTTTCCGCTAAGCATTGGCATTTTGGGGGAAATTTTTGATTGCTATAGGAATACTTACGGGTCTTATCCCAGACATGTAAGATTTAGTCGCCTCATGTACTTTCACACACTCTTCTCCACTGTGCTCAGTCTCCAGTTCTTTTTTCTATACTGTGTACTGTGTTCTGCTTAGGTTATTTATCTCTCTAGCCCAGTTATATGTGTTCTTCATGTGTCATTAAAATAACACAGCAGTTCAGCATTCTTTTTTAGTGATTATGGCATTGGTATGTAACAGTTCTTGCTTTCATTGCCTGCATTTTTTTTTTTTTTTTTGAGATAGGGTTTCTCTCTGTTTCCCAGACTGGAGTACAGTGGTGTGATCATGGCTCACTGTAACCTTAATCTCCAGGGCTCATCCTCCCATCTAAGCCTCTCAAGTGGCTGGGACTACAGATACACACCAGCAAGCCTTACTAATTTTTTTAAAAAATTTTTATAGAGACAGGGGAGTCTCACTATGTTGCTCAGTCTGGTCTCAAAACCTGGGTTCAAGCAATTCTCCCACCTATTATCTGCATTTTTACAAAACATGGTGTTTTGTATTGTGTCCCCCCTAAAAGTCATGCATTGAAACCTTAACCCTCGGCATCTCAGAATGTGACTATATTTGGAAACAGGGTCTTAAAAGAGGTGATTACATTAAAATGTAATTAGGGTGGGCCCTAATTCAATCTGTCCAGTGTCCTTATACAAAGAAGAAATTTCTATACATAAAGAGACACCAGGGATTCACAAGCACAAAGGAAAGACCTGTGAGGACACAGGGAAGGCTGCCATCCGCAAGCCAAGGAGAGAGGCCTCAGAAAAAACAAGCCTGCTGACACCTTGATCTTGGACTTTCAGCTTCCAGAACTGTGAGAAAATACATTTCTGTTGTTTAAGCCACCTAGTCTGTGGTATTCTGTTATGGTAGCCCTAGCAAACTAATGCACATGGTCACAATATTCATGATGTGAAAGGTTAAACTATCTCAATACAAATCACAACAGTTGATCCATAGGCAAAGACAAAGACGAACTTGTTAATGCTCACAATTTCAATGCACTTAAGTTGCATGCTAAAGCAGCATCAGTCACAGTGATGCAACAATGGATGATTCATTATTGTGAGCTAGAAGTCATGGTTGTCAACATCAGCAGTCAGGAAAAAAAATAGTCAGAGCAACCACAAGGCAGAGAATCTAAGCCATATCTATTTCACACTAAAAACTGTGCTGTTTTTACTCACTCTGGGTGGGGGGTGGTGTCACCATATGGGTTTTGTGCTTTTCCCCCAATCTTCTGTATCCATCACAGAAAACTGAGACTTTTCACAACCTAGGGAGGAGTTTCCTTGGAATTTGAGCCTTTGTCTGGTAAAAGCGGAACGGTCCAAGACAAACCAAGACAGCTGGCCATCTGAGATGGTGCTCCTGGGATGCTGCAGACAATATTCTATTTCTTGCCTGGGTGATGGTTACTTGGTGTTTATTTTATAACAACTTTTAATTGTACATGTATGCGTTATGCAATTTTGTGTATGTGTATTGTTTTTCAGAATACAGATACTTTTTAGATTTTTAAAAAAAATCTTTTGTAGAAATGGAGTCTCACCATGTTGCCCAGGCTGGTCTTAAACTCCTGGGCTCAAGTGATCTTCCTGTCTCAGTCTCCCAAAGGGCTGGAATTATGGGCATGAGCCACTACACCCAGCCAGAATAAATATACTTTAGAAAAAGTTATGCCCACCACTTCCTACCCCATATATAATTCAAAATAAAATATTAAATCATAAAATAGATGGAACAAAATCTAACCAACTTCTTGTATTCCCTTGTTTTATATGTAATGTAAAATTGATTTACATTTTTGTTTTACCCCTGCTTTGCTAATGCCCTAGGCATCTGACTATTTAGGCAACCCAATATTGCCCTAGGGAAATGACACATCGAGTTACCAGATGCAACATTGGAAGGCCTTCTGGTGCCAGCCCCATGTATCCTCTTGCTTTTTATGACTCTTCCAGGTAGAGTTAGTAGTTCCTTGCCACTGTGTTCCTAGTGCTGAACACAATGAATTGGAATTCGATGCTTATTGTGTGTCTCCCAACATCAGACAACTTTTGTGAGAAGAATTGTACCTTGTTCCTTTCTGCACCATCAGCACTTTGTGGTTGACACTTGGTAAACATTTGTTGAATGATGGACTCTTATTGGGGCTATCTATCAAAGTCATCACTCCTTATAACTGCATTTTAAGCTTGGTTATGTTGGCTAAATCGACTGAGAAAATAAATTTCTGCTGTTTTAGACACATACTCTATGGTATTCTGTTATAGTAGCACAACAGAATTAGTCCAACTGACACCATTTGTTTTCTGAGCAGACCTATTATCCTAGAACGTACAACTGGTACAAAATTCATTTCTTTAGGATGTATTTATTGACTGTCCACTGTATGCCGTAACCTATCTCTGGAGTACAAAGAGGCAAAATCTAAATTGAAAGCATAATCAAATGCTGAATTTCTGGCAGGGAAAATTGGTCTAGGCAAGTTATATACTAAACTGTGTGCATTTGATTGTTCCTGGAAATTGTCATTTGGCATCATCTTTTCTAGTTAAACAGATCCGAAATTTGAGAGTCTGGTCAATGCTTGGGAACATTCACATTCCAGAGGCATCTTACTGGGTCCTCTTACCATTATAATTCTCTTTGCTGGTAATAGTAATGGATAACTTTCCACAGAGAAGCCTGTTATATCATTGAGGGTAGAGGTTGAGAGAAAAGTACAAGCAAAAGAAGGGTGACGCTAGAACTGTACAGAGGCTATTCTTGGGTCACCAGACCAGTTTAGGACTTGCGTAGACAGGACCTTTTTAAAAATCCTAGTTCTAAGTGGTGAGGATAGAGATAACTGCAAATGTTTAGAAATGGGTATGCTTTTATTTAGCTCTGGTTTATTTCTGCTACATAAACTGGCTCTTGGCCCATCACAGTGGCTCATGCCTGTAATCCCAGCACTTTGGGAGGCCAAGGCAAGAGGATTGTTCGAGCCCAGGAGTTCAAAACCAGCCTGGGCAACACAGTGAAACCCTATCTCTACAAAAAATACAAAAATATCCAGGTGTCATGGTGAATGCCTATAGTCCCAGCTACTTGAGAGGCTGAGTGAGGCAGGAGAATCAATTGAGCCTGGCAGATTGAGGCTGCACTAAGCCATGATCATGCCACTGTACTCCAGCCTGGGAAATAGCATGAGACCCTTTCTTTAAAAAGGGAAAAAAATTAGACTGGCTCCCACAGCCCTGAGTGTAGTGTCAAAGGCTCAAATAATCCTGTATGATCTGTGTCTATTTTCAAAGAACAGAATATTTTCTAGCTAATTTCAGCAGAAAGTAAGTTATGGTATTTAACTGGCTGACAGAATCATGGGTAGGGATGAAGAAAAAGGATCTAGGTAGAGCTTCCAGGAGTGCTTCCAAATCCACACCATGGAACTGAGCCAGCTTAGGTCACTGCTACTCCTGCTATGATCAGGAAGCTGGAAAAGTTACCATCAATAGCAGCTGATTCCCAGACTGTACCATCTTTGCTATGATCTGCACCAGTAAATGTTTGGCCTTGAGTATTGTTTCTCTCCACTTAACTCACATCCAAATTCAAGCCTTGAGCTAGTTCTGATTAGTAGAACTTAAGTCACATCCAGAACCCCAGCTGCAAGGAATTGTGAGAAGCAGGGGTTTGAGCTTTCCAGATTGTGAAATACAGGAAGGCATGCAATGCAATAAGGGGATTGGAAAGGGTATTGAGTGAGTCAGTTCATAGGATCTGTCACAGGCCCTGATAAATAAGGTTGGTGAAGGATTATTGTATCAGTCAACATACTTTCAATTGCAAGTAACAGAAAAACTCAAACTGGTTGAAAGAAAATAGGAACTTGAATCGCTCATGTGACTGACAAGACCAGAGGCAGCACTGGCTACAGACAAGACTTGATAAGTCAGTGCTTCCTTAGTGTTGGCCCCATTCTCAGGCAGGTTATACCCTTGTGGTCCTAAACTTGTTAGCAGATCCCAAGTACATGTTTCCTTCTTCGTGGCCACAGGAGAGCGTCTGTGTCCCACCCAGCATTCCCAATTTCTAAAATTGGACCAGTTTATGTCATGCATCCATTCCTGAATCAATCACTGCGGTCAAGTGACTATTAGCTGCTAAATGACTTAGGCCAGGTCTGAGATCATATTCCTGAACTTATTTATCACTGTAGCCAGAAAGGATGTTTGAGGGAAGAGAGAAGAATGGGTTCGTTATTTAAAAGATTATTGTTCCTACATGTAATGCATAAATACTTTGTTTTTCCTGTGGAATTTGCTCTTTATTTGGGGACCAGGGAAGGACCACACACAGCACTCCAGCCCAGGGGAAGGGGACACTGAGACATTGGTGGAGGGCCCCACACGAACCCTGACCAGACCCTGTCCAGCTTTCCCGGGTAGGGAATGGATGTGCAAATCAGGTGGGCATGGTTAGCAGATCTCCCAGGAGGCCTCAGGGATCCTCACCACATGTCTGCACCCTCCCACTGCTGCCTGGTGACCACATTGAGGTAGTGGCACAGGGAAGCATAGTAGTGGCTCAGCTCCTTCAGGGAGTCATCTTCGCCAGGAGCCTTGGGTTTGATGGGGTAGGCTTCAACCATCGCCACCAGGCAGACAACCAAGACCAGAAGCACTGTAGCCACAGCAGGCCATGGCCTGTGCACCAATAGCATAGGAATAGCTAGTGAAGCAGATGAGCAGGAGGTGGAAGGCAAGAGAAGTCCCAAGGGCTGGACTGCCGCAGGTCAAGCTGAGGCCTCATCTGCATAAATACATTCTTATAACATTTAATAGTTTCTGTGAAGTTGCCCTTCAGAGTGGTTCAAATGTACATACTCCCCATCAGGGTATGAGAGTATCCTTTACCCTCACCAATACTTGAGATTTAACATCTTTTCATATTCCTTATGGTCATTTTTTATTTTCTATTTTATGAATTTTCTATTCATATCTTTCTTTCATTTTTCCATTAGGGTATGTGGAGACGAAAGTAACTCCATCTTAGATGCCAATCTGCCATGCTAACTTATAATTAGCCCCAGTTTCAGGAATGCCACTGAGATTTCCAGTTTATCTGTTGCTTCTTGTGTATGAAAGAGCACATCTTTACCAAAAATCCTGCCTTTAGACCAAATCAACCTTGATAAATTCATGCTTACTGTAAACCCTGTTCTTAGATCAAACTCCAACCCATTCCCTCTGAAACACATGTACCCTTCCCTATGGTATATAATCCTTGGGTCTGTGGAATAATGGTACGATGATCTATCTGTCTTCTGGCCACCCAAGACTACACTTCTGTCATTATATTCCCCAATAAAATCACCCTGTGACAACGAGATGTACTTGTCTGCCTCCTTTGGTTTCTCAGCTACTTCTGCATTGAGGGATTGCTTTGCATATACAGCCCTTTCACAAAACAAGATGTTGATCTTTCCCTTATTGATTTTTAGATGCCCTTTTTAGCATAGTAAAACATTTAATACAGACAGCGAAACATTTTCAACATTTTACAAATTCTAAAACTCAAGACAAGTTCTGAAACTGAATATATATAAAATTCTATTCTAAGTCAGGTATGGCTTGTGCATGCACACACAAATAGTTCATATATGCTTACATTTTTTTTTCTGAAAGACTTCCTTACAGCTAGGTACAGAGATCATGGGCAAACTAAATTCATACAAGTGATTTCTATTGTTGCATAGAAATCTTTGAAAAATAAAAACAAAACATGAGTTGCCACAATTGGCATTTCTTATACCATCTTCCAAAATATGCTTTATATTTAATGTTAATTTGCCCCAATTTAAAAAATTTAACAGCCATTCACTCTTCATACTGCACAACCTCATTGGAGCCTTCCTTTTTACTGGTCCACAAGATTTTCCTACCTCAAAACAACAAAAAACAGGGCAAATTAGTTATTTCCTTCTATGTATCCCTACCCCACACTAACTGGCCTCCTCAAGGACTAGTCATATGGGTGTTGGTACTAGTGCTATCTCTGTTCTATAAATGCCACCCCCAATGTAAATATGAAAGTATCTTTGCAAAAATTATTACAGTGAGAAAAGTATGACTGTGACAGAGATCATACTTAACCAACTCCATCCTGCTTCTAAACTCCAAGCTGCCCTTGTTTAGTCCTGGGCATAGGCTGAACTAACTGTGGGAGAAATTGAGTTTTCAGTTTAACTTTGAAACAAAGATGATAACAGTCCTTTGCTGAAAGAAAACCCTTCTTGCCCAGGAACCAGATTGCCTTTATAAGACTAATAAATTAGCTACAAGATTTTCAACTTCCCCAGTTACTCCTGCAGATAACACCACTATTGTAGAACCTAAGACTGGCCTTTTGAGATGCTGTTTCAAGTTTTTGCATTTCTGACTGCAGATGGCTCTACCCTGAACAGCCAACTGGTCTTGTGGCCCCACCCAGCAATGGACTTACATGCACTTGAGGACCATTTTCCACATCTTTATGAATCCCCAACCAATCAGCAGCACTTATTCTCAAGCCACTCCTCCTTCCAACAAACTATCCTTAAAAAACTCTAGTCTCCAAATTTTCAGAGACTGATTGAGTAATATAACTCTGGTCTCCTGTTTAACAAGCTCTGTGTAAATTCTTTCTCTATTGCAACTCTCTTGTCTTGATAAATTAGCTCTATCTGGGCAGTGGGCAAGGAGATTACAAATTCTCTGAGAGGTATAATTGTTTTCCTGTAAGGGATCAACCTTCAAAGACCAAGGGAGTGGCCTGTGACATTGTGATAAAATTGTAAATATATATTTGGTCTTCATTCTTGGTTCTTGGCATAGCGTTCCTAAAACGGTTTGAATTTCCTGAGTGATTGGAGTGAGAGGAACATCTTTTTTTATTCACAGTAAGCTCATTTCAGCCATACCTGAGTTAGGTGACTCTTGGAGGATGAGGGCTGGTTGCCAGAGGAACCAATCATATAATTAGAGGGTGGGAACTTTCAGCCCCATCCCCAACCTCCCAGGAGGGGAGAGGGATTGGGGATTGACTTAATTGTCAGTGGCCAATTATTTAATTAATCATGACTACATGGTAGTAAAGCCTCCATAAAAACTTTTAACAACGAGGTTCAGCCAGGTCCTGAGCTGATGAACACATCCATGTGCCGGGAGAGTGGTGCACTGTACCTCCATGGAGACAGAAGCTTCTGCACTAAGCACCCTTCTGGATCTTGTCCTCTCTGTACCTCTTCATCTGGTTATTCATCTGTATCCTTTGTAATATCCTACAATAAACTAATAAATGTAAGTAAATGCTTTCCTGAATTTTGTAAGCCATTCTAGCAAGTTATCAAATAGGATGAGTAGCTTGTGGGAACCCTTAATTTATAGGTCAAAAGTACAGGTGACAACCTGGAACTTTTGACTGGCATCTGACGTGAGGGCAGTCTTGTGGGATTGAGTCCTTAACCTATGGAGTCTGAGCTAATACAGGGTAATTAGTGTCAGAAATGAATTGCAGGATACCCAGTTGGTGTCTGGAAAGTTGGAGAATTGGTCGGTGTGGGAAAAATTCCCATATATTCATTATCAGAAATGTTATGAGTAAAAGAAAATTTTTTCTTTTACATGAGCAAACGCAAGTGGCATCATTTTTATCATTTTCAAAAAATTGCTTTATATTTTATGTTAACTCACATCGATTTTAAAAACTGAACCATTCATTCTTTGTACTACACAACTTCAGTGGAGCCTTCCTTTTGAGCCTTCACAGAATTTTCCCACTCATGTTCCATGGTAGAAAAGAAAAACAAAGCAAAACATGCTGCTTGTTTCACCTTCTATTCCTCAAAGGCCAAAAGAATGCAGGATTGTTGCCAAACTGAAATCTTACACCAATAAGAAATTTAGTGAAAAGATGAGTTTCCCAGTCTCTACTAAACTTAATTGAATCCATAATACCAAAGTTCATTTTCTCTTCTCAAATCAATATTGAACTCTTATCTGGGCACTCATTCCCAATGGATTTATGATCTAAACTCTTGTAGCATTGTTTCAGGAAGAGAGCAAACAGAAACAATGACTGCACTAAGAACAAAACTGAGGCAATCAGTGATCAACTTTGAAGCTAGATATCAGGAATTACATACTCAAATGCCTAACTGCAGCTATGTGGGTCACTTAAATAAGTGAAGCTTATAGGGTGGAGCTGGCTTGTGCTGAACTACAGGGCTCAGGCCCTCTAGGGGGACTTTTCACCTCCAGCCAGTTCTTGCTAGGTGGTAATATGGACCAATGATGCCATGTCTTCCAGTGGTTTTTGGAAAGCCAGAAATTTGAGTTTGTATGTGACATCCTCTGATATTTAGATATAGGCAGCTATTTTTTTGTTTAATTTTTGGGGGTTTTTTGTATGGACTGGTTCTCACTATATTTCCCAACCTGGTCTTGAACTCCCGAGCCCATGCAATCCTCCTGTCTTGGCCCCCCAAGACAGCTAATTTTTTAAACAATGTTTTAAAATACTTTGCAAGCTAAACAAAAAATATCTACTGGGCCTTTGTGGTACATTAACAGCCAATTTCTGAATGGTGGTATACAGCAGAGAAGTTCAGTGTATGGACTAACTACAAGAAAGACCTGAGTTTGAGGCTGTATTGTTTTCTATTATTGCATGACAAATTACCACAAACTTAGCAGGTCAAAACAACGCCCATTTATTATCTCATAGTTTCTGGGGGTACAGGTTACTAACCTGTACTCTGGGCACAGGTTAGCTGAGTATCTCAGTCGGATCAGTTTGCTATAACAAATTACCACAGATTTGAGGGCTTAAACAACAGAAATTTACTGCTCACAGTTCTGGAGGCTGCGAAGTCTGGCATCAGAGTGCCAGCATGGTCAGCTTCTGGGGAGGACCATCTTCCAGGTAGACTTGCTGACTTCTCAGTATATTCTCACATGGCAGAAAGAGGGTAAGAGAGTTTTCTGGAGTTTCTTTTGTAAGGGCACACATCCTAGTCATGAAGGCTCTACCGTCATGATCAATTACCTTCCAACAGTCCCATCTTCTTATACCATCGCATTGGGATTACGGTTTCAACATACGAATTTGCAGGGGGACACAAACACAACATCCAGTCCATCAACCGGAGTCTCTGCTCAGGGTCTCACCAGGCTGAAGTCAAAGCATTGGCTAGGGCTGTGATCTCAGCTGAGGCTTGAAGTCTTCTTCTGTGCTCACTAGCTGTTGGCAGAATTTACTTCCTGACAGTTGTAGGACTGATAGTCCTATTTTCTTACTAGCTGTCTACCATGGACTGCCCTCAGCTCTTAGAGGTCATCCCCAACAGGGACTCCAGCCATGTGGCTCCCTCCATAGTCCTTCTCACAAAATGGTAGCTTATTTCCTCCACACGAGACGCTCTTTTTTAAGGACTCACCTGACTGGGCCAGGCCTGCCCCAGCTAATCTTCCTTTTTATTAGCCCAAAGTCAACTGATTAGAAATCTTAATTACAGTGGCAAAATTCCTTCACCTTTGCCATATAGAGTAACCTAATTACAGGAGTAATTTCCCATCATGTTCACAGGGTCTGCCTATAGCCAAAAGGAGGAAACTATACGAGAAGGGTATACCAGGGACAGGAATATTGGGGGCCATCTTAGGCTTCTGAGAACCACAGAGACCTAGCTCTGTTATTTGATTTCATTCATTTAATGTGATTATTGCTATGGATGCATTTACATCTGCAGTTTTGCTATTCGTTTTTAATATGCCTCATGTCTGCTTTGTTCCTCTGTTCCTTCATTGCTGTCTTCTTGTAGGCCAAACACATATTTTATAGTTTTACATTTTAATTCCTTTGTTATTCTTTTTCTTACTATATTTTTGAAGTTGTTTTCCTTAGTTTTTGCTCTGGGCATTGTAATAGGCTTTAACTTAAAACCCCCCACTTTGGATTAATGCCAAGTATTTCTAATAAAATAGAGATATTTGGCTTCAGTACAGCTCCAGTCCCCCTCCTTTATACTATTGTTGTCATATATATTACATCTTTTTATATTCATGCCTGATGATATAATTTATATGTATTTTATGCAGCTATCTTTTAAGTCAGTTGAGAAAAAAGCTATATATTTATGTTGCATTTTGTATTCATCTATGTATTTACCTTTACCAGTGCTCATTATTTTTTCATGTAAATTTGAGTTATAATCTGCTATCATTTCCTTTCAGCATGAAGCTAGCTACAGTTTTTCTTGGTCTTTATCTGGTGATGTCTTTCTCTTTCATTTTTGAAGGATTTTTGCTGAGTATAGAATTCCAAATTGACAGAGTTTGTTTTTCTTTCATTATTTTTAATGTGTTAGAAATCAAGTTAATCCTGTTGAGGATCTCTTGTGCAATATGAGTTGCTTCTCTCTTGCTGCTTTCAAGATTCTCTGTCTTTATCTTTTGACAGTTCAGTTATGACATGTTCATATGTGGCTCTCTGTGTATTTATCTTATGTGGAGTTCACTGAACCTTTTAGATGCATAGATTGATGTTTTTGGATCAAATTTGATAAATTTGGGGTTTTTCAAATATTTTCTCCTGCCATTTTCTCTCCTCTCCTTTTGAAACTCCCATTATGAGTATGTTGTTGCACTATGTTGGCTCACATTTCTCTTAGGCTCTGTTCCTATTTCTTCATTCTTTTTCTTCTCTGTTTTTCAGGTTGCATAAACTTTTTGTTTTGTTTTGTTTTGTTTTTGATATGGAGTCTTGCTCTGTTGCCCAGGCTGGAGTGTAGTGGTGCCACCTTGGATCACTGCAACCTCTGCCTCCCAGATTTAAGCGATTCTGCCTCAGCCTCCCGAGAGTAGGTGGGATTACAGGTGCATGCCATCACACTTGGCTAAATTTTGTGGGGTTTTTTCTTGTTTGTTTGTTTATTTTTTGAGATGGAGTCTCGTTCTGCTGCCCAGGCTGGAGTACCATGGTGTGATCTCGGCTCACTGCAACCTCCACCTCCTGGGTTCAAGTGATTGTCCTGCCTCAGCCTCCCCAGTAGCTGGGATTACAGGTGACTGCCACTATGCCCAGCTAATTTTTGTATTTTCAGTAAAGATGGGATTTCACCATGTTGGCCAGGCTGGTCTTGAACTCCTGACCTCAGGTGATCCACCCACCTCAGCCTCCCAAAGTGCTAGGATTATAGGCATGAGCCACCATGCCCGGCCAAGTTGCATAAGCTTTAACGATCTATTTTTAAGTTCATTGATTATTTCTCCAGCCAGCTCAATCTATTGTTGAACCCCTCTGGTTAAATTTCATTCCAAGTATTATACTTTTCAACTCCAACTGGCTATATGTATAATTAAGCACAACTTCCAATTAATCATAGGCTGACTATTAAGCTATGCTGACTTAGTGGTAACCCCTAGAAAGCTTGGCTTTAATTTTAAAAAGTTTATATTTCTAGGGTTTAAATATATTTAAAATACTAGCAGAAACCATGTTTAAAGAATAAAATTAAATTAAATTAAAGTATTATGACATACTTATAGGCTCTAAAAAAGGAGTTCAAGTCATTGATTGTGGTACTCAGGGTTCTCTAGAGGGACAGGACTA